>NC_051122.1:4342186-4614392 GCF_014839805.1 Manduca sexta | reverse complement strand
ACAGACTGCTATAATTTTTTATAGGTAGTTTGGTAATAAAATATAGTAAAGTGTTGTTGGAAATATTTTATTTTTGTGTAGATTGACTAAAACCTACCTACACTAAAATAGGTCGTCTGGGTTGTATATACTTTTTAGTAAAAAATGTGGTCATCTTTCCAGATGGTGGTGATAGACGACTATAAAATATGATCAGGAGATATTATAACGAGCATAGATATGACAATAATGTGAAATGTAATTTTTAATAATTATTTATTAGAATTATGTTTAAACAGCTCGGTTCGACCGGGGTAGTATTTATGATGGTTATACAGGGTAATTTTGACATTGCGTTACTAAATAAAATCACATGGTTATCTTAATAAAAATAACAGTTGACAATAAGTTACTCGAACCATAGATGTTAAATAAAAGGCGTAAATTCAAAGAAAATAAATATTAATAAAATATCAGAGACAGCCAATTGTACTTTTGAAAAGATTAATTATTATTCACACTGCTAAAAAATCTTCCATGAGTTTAATGTTCAAAATGTCGTGATTGTTTTAATTCATTATGGTAAGTTATATTTTATGTAATAGATATAATAACAAATTAATATTTTATATTTGTTACTTATTATGTTCTAAAACAAAGTTTTTGTTTTATGTCTACTTTTCATTAAATATTACTTGTATGAAGACGAGTATATAGTAACCAAATATCTAGATGACCTTGTTTCAAAAGGATAAGAATTTTTAAGTAAAACATATAATTTGTTCGATTCATTCATTTATTTGTTCAAAATATATAATAAATTCACATATTAAAATGCTTACGCCCGTATTCAGATTTGTTATCATAGCAATGCTCCATCCTTAGATAAATAACATTTATGAATACAGGCGTTAAAATATACAAAAGCTCTCCTGCGAATTAAAGTTCATTACAGAACCTCACAGCCTTTAAATCTTAGTACTAACATGCATACCGAACAATGCGAAGTAGAAAATCTATGGTACTCTAATAACGAGTAACTAATTGCAGGGTACCAGTAACTTCAGAATAAACGGTATCGCGCCTCCAAATGTTTGTTGAGAGACATGAACGACGTTGGTCTATTTCTTCCCTCACAGTCAATAAACATAGGCCATTCGCAAACTTGTTTTATCGGATCGTAAAGTAAATTGTGAGGACAAGTGTTCTCTACTGCATTGCCATGAACGCAAGTATAGAATTGGTTACAATTTTCGTGAGGAACATTCATGCCGTGTGTTCCTGGGGATGCACACAACGAAACCCCTGTGAATCTGCAGTTACAGTCATCATCATTGATACTATCATCAGGGATAACCCTGTTCCCGCAATCCACATTTAAGGCCTCGTCACATGCGCCAATGTTAGGATTGAACAAGGGCATATCAGGGGGGGTAAGTAACTAAGCAATTGGTCTACCACCACTACACATGAAGAATTTATCGCAGCGTTCGTGCGCAACTAGTAATCCATTAGAGTCAGGGGCACCACATATATCAGGAGCTAAGCTAGGATCGTCGGGACAACCACCCCCTCCCCCAGAACCACCGCTTCCTCCAGAGCCACCGCTTCCTCCAGAGCCACCGCTTCCTCCAGAGCCACCGCTTCCTCCAGAGCCACCGCTTCCTCCAGAGCCACCGCTTCCATCTGAACCATTGCTTCCATCAGAACCGTCACTTCCATCAGAGCCGTTGCTTCCTCCAGAACCTCCGCCGCCTCCAGAGCCACCGCCTCCTCCAGCGCCACCGCTTCCTCCAGAGCCACCGCCTCCTCCAGAGCCACCGCTTCCTCCAGAGCCACCGCTTCCTCCAGAGCCACCGCTTCCTCCAGAGCCACCGCTTCCTCCAGAGCCACCGCTTCCATCTGAACCATTGCTTCCATCAGAACCGTCACTTCCATCAGAGCCGTTGCTTCCTCCAGAACCTCCGCCGCCTCCAGAGCCACCGCCTCCTCCAGCGCCACCGCTTCCTCCAGAGCCACCGCCTCCTCCAGCGCCACCGCCTCCTCCAGAGCCACCGCTTCCTCCAGATCCACCGCTTCCTCCAGAGCCACCGCTTCCTCCAGAGCCACCGCTTCCATCTGAACCGTTGCTTCCATCAGAACCGTCACTTCCATCAGAGCCGTTGCTTCCTCCAGAACCTCCGCCGCCTCCAGAGCCACCGCCTCCAGCGCCACCGCTTCCTCCAGAGCCACCGCCTCCTCCAGAGCCACCGCCTCCTCCAGCGCCACCGCTTCCTCCAGAGCCACCGCCTCCTCCAGCGCCACCACTTCCTCCAGAGCCACCGCCTCCTCCGGAGCCACCGCCATTACCAGGAATTACTCTATCTCCACAATCAACATTTTCTGGCCAGTCGCACTGTTCAATGTAAGGATTATATAATGTACCTACAGGGCAGTTCTTGGCTATGGCTTTCCCATGATCACAATGGTAGAATTGGTTACAGTTTTCGTGCGCCACAAGGACTCCGTCAGATCCATTCTGACCGCAGATACTTGCTGCTTCAGCAGGGTTGCAATTGCAACTGGATCCGCCTCCAGAGCCACCGCCTCCTCCAGAGCCGCCGCCTCCTCCAGAGCCGCCGCCTCCTCCAGAGCCACCGCTTCCACCAGAGCCGCCACCTCCTCCGGCACCGGCGCCTCCTCCAGAGCCACCGCTCCCTCCAGAGCCACCGCCTCCTCCAGCGCCACCGCTTCCTCCAGAGCCACCGCTTCCTCCCGAGCCGCCGCTTCCTCCAGAGCCGCCGCTTCCATCTGAACCGTTGCTTCCATCAGAACCGTCACTTCCATCAGAGCCGTTGCTTCCTCCAGAACCTCCGCCGCCTCCAGCGCCACCGCTTCCTCCAGAGCCACCGCCTCCTCCAGCGCCACCACTTCCTCCAGAGCCACCGCCTCCTCCGGAGCCACCGCCATTACCAGGAATTACTCTATCTCCACAATCAACCTCATGAGGCCAGTCACATTGTTCGGTGTGAGGATTATAAAAGAGTCCACTAAAACAAGTTTGGACTACTGGTATGCCGTGGGCGCATTTATAAAACTGGTTACAATTTTCATGAGCTACAAGGACTCCATCAGATCCGTTCTGACCACAGATACTTGGTGCTTCAGCAGGATTGCAATTGCAACTGGATCCGCCTCCAGAGCCGCCGCCTCCGCCAGCGCCACCACCTCCACTAGCGCCGCCACCTCCTCCAGAGCCACCGCTTCCTCCAGAGCCGCCGCTTCCTCCAGAGCCGCCGCTTCCATCTGAACCGTTGCTTCCATCAGAACCGTCACTTCCATCAGAGCCGTTGCTTCCTCCAGAACCTCCGCTGCCTCCAGAGCCACTGCCTCTCCCCTCCAGCGCCACCGCTTCCACCAGAGCCACTGCCTCCTCCAGCGCCACCCCCTCCTCCAGATCCACCGCTCTCCAGCGCCACCGCTTCCTCCAGAGCCACCGCCTCCTCCAGCGCCACCACTTCCTCCAGAGCCACCGTCTCCGGAGCCACCGCCATGACCAGGAATTACTCTATCTCCACAATCAACATTTTCTGGCCAGTCGCACTGTTCAATGTAAGGATTATATAATGTGCCTACAGGGCAGTTCTTGGCTATGGCTTTCCCATGATCACAATGGTAGAATTGGTTACAGATTTCGTGCGCCACTAGGACTCCGTCAGATCCATTCTGACCGCAGATACTTGCTGCTTCAGCAGGATTGCAATTGCAACTGGATCCGCCTCCAGAGCCGCCGCTTCCTCCGGCACCGCTGCCTCCTCCAGAACTGCTGCTTCCTCCGGAGCCGCCGCTTCCTCCAGAGCCGCCGCTTCCATCTGAACCGTTGCTTCCATCAGAACCGTCACTTCCATCAGAGCCGTTGCTTCCTCCAGAACCTCCGCCGCCTCCAGAGCCACCGCTTCCTCCAGAACCTCCGCTTCCTCCAGAGCCACCGCTTCCTCCAGAGCCGCCGCTTCCATCTGAACCGTTGCTTCCATCAGAACCGCCACTTCCATCAGAGCCGTTGCTTCCTCCCGAACCTCCGCCGCCTCCAGAGCCACCGCCTCCTCCAGCACCACCGCTTCCTCCAGATCCACCGCCTCCTCCAGCGCCACCGCTTCCTCCAGAGCCACCGCCTCCTCCAGCGCCACCGCTGCCTCCAGAGCCACCGCCTCCTCCGGAGCCACCGCCATTACCAGGAATTACTCTATCTCCACAATCAACCTCATGAGGCCAGTCACATTGTTCGGTGTGAGGATTATAAAAGAGTCCACTGAAACAAGTTTGGACTACTGGTATGCCGTGGGCGCATTTATAAAACTGGTTACAATTTTCATGAGCTACAAGGACTCCATCAGATCCGTTCTGACCACAGATACTTGGTGCTTCAGCAGGATTGCAATTGCAATTGGATCCGCTCTCCAGAGCTGCCGCTCTTCGCCAGCGCCACCGCTTCCACCAGAGCCGCCACCTCCTCCGGCACCGGCGCCTCCTCCAGAGCCACCGCTCCCTCCAGAGCCACCGCCTCCTCCAGCGCCACCGCTTCCTCCAGAGCCACCGCTTCCTCCAGAGCCACCGCTTCCTCCAGAGCCACCGCCTCCTCCAGAGCCACCGCTTCCTCCAGAGCCACCGCTCTCCTCCGGAGCCACCGCCATTACCAGGAATTACTCTATCTCCACAATCAACCTCATGAGGCCAGTCACATTGTTCGGTGTGAGGATTATAAAACAGTCCACTGAAACAAGTTTGGACTACTGGTATGCCGTGGGCGCATTTATAAAACTGGTTACAATTTTCATGAGCTACAAGAACTCCATCAGATCCATTCTGACCACAGATACTTGGTGCTTCAGCAGGATTACAATTGCAACTGGACCCGCCTCCAGAGCCGCTGCCACCTCCAGATCCACCTCCTCCTCCTCCAGAGCCACAGCCTCCCTCCAGCGCCACCGCTTCCACCAGAGCCACCGCTTCCTCCAGAGCCACCGCCTCCTCCAGCGCCACCGCTTCCACCAGAGCCACCGCTTCCTCCAGAACCACCGCTTCCGCCAGAACCGCCACCTCCTCCAGAACCACCGCTTCCTCCAGAACCGCCACCTCCTCCAGAGCCACCGCTTGCTTCCTCCAGAACCGCCACTCCCTCCAGAGCCACCGCTTCCTCCAGAACCGCCACCTCCTCCAGAGCCACCGCTTCCTCCAGAACCGCCACCTCCTCCAGAGCCACCGCTTCCTCCAGAACCGCCACCTCCTCCAGCGCCGCCGCCTCCTCCAGCGCCACCACCTCCTCCAGAGCCACCACCTCCTCCAGCGCCACCGCTTCCATCTGATCCGTGGCTTCCATCAGAACCGTTACTTCCATCAGAGCCATTGCTTCCTCCAGAACCACCGCTGCCTCCAGAGCCGCCACCTCCTCCAGCACCGCCGCTTCCTCCAGAGCCACCGCTTTCTCCAGAGCCGTTATCGCTGTCTTCATTATTTCCGTTGCATTCACCGCTAACTGCACCACTTTCACATATACAGTTGGGATCTATTCTATCACCGCAGTCAACATTTCTCGGTTCGTCGCATCTTTTTATATACGGATTGTATAATGTATGTGGCGGACAGTCCATTGGGAATGGTCTACCGTGGTTGCAAATATAAAATTTATCGCACCTCTCGTGCGCTACCAGAATTCCATCGGAACCAACGACTGAGCATATTTTGGGTGCTTCCGCAGGGTCACAGTTGAATGGACCCTGGTCGTCAACGTCATTTTCACCGCCATTGTTTTCATTACTGTCGCCGCTTTCATCTTCGGGTATTATTCTGTCACCGCATTCTACCTCATGCGCCCAGACACAATCTCGCTTATACGGATTATAAAGTGTGTTAGGAGCACATTTCATTGCGACTGGTCTGCCATGATTACATTTATAAAAGTGATTGCAGTACTCATGAGCGACGAAGACTCCCTCGGATCCTGGAGCTTTGTAGATGCTCGGCGCTTCGCTAGGATCACAGTTGCATGGGCCTAGATCACCCTCGTCCTCGTCGTCGCTGTCACCGCCGCTACCACCATTGTCGTTGTTTTGAAGACATTCATTCTCTTCATCCGGCACAAAGCCTCTGTCACCACATTCGACATTTGAGGGCCAGTCGCATTCCTCCTTGTCAATGTTGAAGACAGTGCCGCGAGGACAGCAATGGGGGACAGGCTTACCATAAGCGCATTTATAGAACTTATCACATCGTTCATGAGCTATGAAAATATCTTCAAGGTCCCAATTAGCGCAAATTTCGTGCGAATCACTCGGGTTGCAGATACATAGTTGCCTGCTCCCGATGAAGAACTTACGCCCCTGTGCAATGGTTATTGCACAGAGCAACGTGAGTACTGTGCCTGAAAATATAAAGATACTTCATCATCAAAATGAAAAAAAAAAATACTTCGAGTAGTTTTTTTTTTATCGGGATACAGATGAGAATATTTCATTATGTCGTCTATTGTTCTTCTTCAAGGTTCTTACGTATGTATGTATATACAGACATACATATCTTTATTCTACAAAGAATAGGCAGAGATGCAGCCAGGGCATCCACTTTTCACCCTATTTGTTTCGTTCCATGATGTGAAATGGATAAAGCCTATTGCTGTTACGAGGACAAATTTCAAGCTCTAAGTTGATATTGAGCAAAAGATATAGAATATTACTGTCTGATCAGGGATTCGAACCCAGGACCCTCAGAACGGTGTCATCCAATACAACTACGCCACCGCCTACGTCTAAACTTGTCATACTCAATTAACATTTTCATTCAAAAGATTAAAACATTAAAAGTGGTTATATCAGCGTGAAATGTAAATACATATTTTGAACTAATAATATGGGCCTCTCAGGAGTCAATCGATAGGTTTTGGATGCTGAAGCCTATTGAATTAATGTTTGATTATCACTTATAACGTAACTAGTCAAATTAGTTAACTGTTCCCGACTATTAGCACATGTTATGCTTAGCGATTAGTTATCGTTTAAAAATAACTTAATTAGAAAGCTTCAAAATTACGTTAAAAACTATTAACACAGGTATTTTATAAGTAAAATAATTAAAGTGAGAGGGGAAATGCTCCTTATTTCATTCTATGATCTATTTCATCATAAAATTCTTGTCATAAACGAATCCTTTAACTTTTTCCGTTAAAAGGCCAGTATTAGAAAAAATTATAAAACAGAATTGAGAACGACATTTTTAACTATAAAAATAGGAATTAGGATTATCCCGAAGAAACGACCTTTTTGATCAATCTTAAAATAGGTCTATCGTAATTGTAGGCTACGATGCCCATACCGACAAACAGTAAGAGATAAGACGATTAATGTTTCGCGTCACACTTTAATAAAATGGTGAGCATAATGTCTAGAAATATGTAAAATTTTGTATTCCAATAGCAAATAAAGTTAGGTTCCACGGATTATGCTTATTTTTTTTCAGTTTTTAACCGATTTCAAAAAATAAGGAGGTTATCAATTCGACGAGTATTTTTTTTTAATATTAACTCAGAACTCGTCAATTATTAAACAGATTTGAAAAATTCCTTTTAATTCGAAAGTATATACCTCCAGATTAGACCCACAGAATTGTTTTTAAACCACCTTGGTAGTTTGGCTTTAAAACAAAAATAACTAGAATAATTATGTCATCCATGTAAACGAAATTGAAAATTTTGCTTCCCTGTGACGTTTTTAGTTATAAAACCGGCCGTATTTACTTTTAAGAGTATCTAGATATTTTTTATGACTGCTTCTAAGAAAACAAATCATGTGTAAGACGGAAGTAACACTTACCTTTCATTTAACTTTTTACTTTTCACTTGTGTAGTGTGTTGCACTATTAAAACTGATAATAATTTCATGAACTGCACATTATTTATATCCTCCACCTGTTTTTAAATAAATTAATGTCTGATTATCAGCGTGATTACGGCAGAACTGTGATTTGACGATTACAAGGAAATAAAATATGATAAACCGAAAATGGCAAATGTTTATGTGAAATTAGAAAATGTTTACGATCGTTCGACTTCCGAAATTCCTAATACATGGTAAGATTAATGTTATATTTTCAATTTATTATTATTCTGATAGAATCTATTATGCATACTTTTGGCATGTTCCCAAAATTATTAACAAATACTAGATGCCTCCTTATCAATTATTTCTATTAAGTGAGGTAGTTCCGTGACCACGTAGTATGCTTAGGTATACGATAATTTGATAATGGATGTCTTAGTCACGAGGCCAGAAAATCAATCCTAAAAAGATATTAATAAAATTTGAACATATTTGTTTATAGTTTCTGGAGTGCTTTGATCAATACACTTTAATGCAGGAGTTAATAATGTAGGTATTTCTTTCTGCATATGGTTACCAAAACTTGTGGCATTGTCTTTTAATCTAGTTAAAGTATCTTAATGTTTAGGTACCTAAGTTCTTAATAACTATTACTAAGAGTAGGGCTCTAGACTTAACTAAGATACCTGGACAATAACTTAATACAGATTTCTCCAGGAGATCTGATACCTTGATGTAAGATTTAATTTTTTTTGAACACATCAGTATAAACTTCAAGTAATATGATAATTATAATTTTTTTTAAACTGTATCTATGTTATCTTTTTTTTTCATTTTATGAATTTCTGACTCCAACCCTCAAGTGACGCAGTGTTGCGTAGAAAGAAACATCACGGATGTTAACCCAATACTTTCGTTGAAGTTAAAAATTTGATTTGGTTCAGCTAAATTTTAAACAAATCAACATGCACGTTATCAAATCGACTTAATCCCTATGGAATTACATTATGTACACACAAAAACCGCTTTCAAGCTTTAAGAGTGTCTAAAAAGTAAATATCATAATATATACTTTTTGTAAATATCGCAATATATACTTTTTGGGCCCGCTGGCTTCTATTTTTACAAAGGCTTGGAAAGCTAGCGAGTACACGTGCATTTTAATACTTTAAAAATAATTACATAATATTTTATTCTCGAAACGTCAGATTTGCAAAAGTAGCGATGGTCGGCAAGTCTAGCAATTTAAATAATAAAGTTACTAATATTTTGGGCCGGACATATCGCTGACCAACAAGTTAAAGTCCTGCTCCGCTACGCTTCAAGTTGTATAAAAACGTAAGTCATCAAATATCAAAATATCCTTTACCCGGTTACCGTCTAAAATTATAGGTCGAAGTCAGTTTAAAGGTTTTTGGGCTGAAATATAATTTCAAGACCTAAAACTCTAAAAGACAAATGTTCGTTATAACAATTTGAATTAATGATTTGTATTATAGGTTTATGCCATTCCTTATGAAGAGTAGGCAGAAGCTCGCCTACATTGGTGATTATGTGCAACCACACATCGCCAATTTAGTATCCATGCCATGATGCGATGGAGCCTACCCAACCGCTAAATGTCACAATTTCTAATCCCGCTCTGCCCTAGTCAGTGTCACTTTTCGTATCATAAAACGCAAATTATTGTTGCCCGATCTGGTATCGGACCTTAAAACCTTACGTTAACTACTGTGAAAAATTGTGATGTGTAAAATTATTTTATAATACCCTCATTATTCTCGATATTTGATTAAAATTTACCAAATTTAATTTTACCAATAGAATTTGTTTATTTTTATTTCGTGTTGCTAATTCAATCCGCATTGATTATTTATGATAAGAATTAAGAAAATACTGCGAAATCTAATCGCCTTAAAAAAAAAACAAAGACAATACTAACAACAATGTTGTTTTTGTTTTCGTCAATATTTTCGTACTGTAAATACAAACGTCTTTATATTCTCTAAGAGGTAGGTTGCTTGTGACTGCTAGAATTAAAAATCCCACAACATGCCCTGGTCAGCTGCCTTCCCCCCGGAGTCAACACAAGTACATACTTTGTATGCACATACTTGTGTCCTATGTTGAATTATTCAGATTACTTACCTATGTGAAATTTCGGCTTTGCCTCCTAGATCAGATTTGAGATTTGTCATCTATGAAATTGATAGTCATTCAACCAATTCGTAAACTAAACAAGTCAGTTGACAGTTGCTTCGACTAATTGGTCACTGAGTATAAAACAAAGTCCCCCCGCCGAGCCGCGTCGCGTCTAGCTGAACGCGATAAAGTCACAAACTACCAAACAGATTCTCATACAATTTTCACCAATGGATTTTATAATTAAAGAGGAAAGTTCATATGTATAATTCATTAATGTTTTGTACGAAGCGGGAACAGTTCTCTAGTTTACTGTATAGTGTATAGCTAATGAAAACATTTTATGCACGACACCATTTTTGCATCAGATTCGACATTGCAATTGGCTTTAAGGGGGACCTTGATATAAAAAATGTGTCAGTAGGATAAATACCTTTTAATTTTATTATATTGATAAGGTGGCGTTGATAATTTGCCAGACAAGTATGTATTTAAAATATTTGTACAATTTTCGAATTGACTTCGCGTAGACGCTCTGCTGCATAACGGACTGAAACCTTGGAAAGATAGCGCGCGACCCTGGGCGGGTAGACCTAATGGATGCCTTATCTAGATCTGGTTGTTTTACCCTCACTGGGGAGAGTCTATGTTCAGCTGTGAACGGCAATTTAGTGATAGATAAAGTAATAATAAACACTATGAATAATTATGCTGCACTCAAAAGAACATATTATTATTGTTGTCTTCGCGTTTTTTTTTATTCCTTTGAATGACGATACGAGCTTGCCGTTTGCCTGATGGTAAGCGATACGAAAGCCCATAAACGGTGGAAACACCATCTAACACCTTGAATTATAAAGTATCATTTGGTATTGCACTGCGCTCGCCATACTGATTCATGAGATGTTAAGTCTTAATATACCCAATGGTTACACAGGCTACAATGTCCTTCAAAACGGAACACAACAATGACTACACATTGTAGCTTGGCGGCTGAAATAGACATTGCGGTGGGACCTACCCAGGCAGACTCTCACATATGAGAAACCTACCGTCAGTATTGTAATTATTAATTATTATAATCTATCTACTAGCTACTATATTTCACTACCATTCACATCATTTTGCTGGCGTGAGACCGCTTCATTTCATATAAGTTAACCACCTCATTCAACGTCTAAAAAGTCATTCACGTTTTAACTTTATTCGCCATTTGCAAAAATTATTATTTACTCGCTGCAACAAAATGAGATCTTGGAATTTGGAACGCAATAGGTGAATAATGAATCAGTCTAAATCAATGATAAGTAAAAATATGATGCATTGATATTTATTATTCATCAATAAAAATATTATCTTATATCAAAATTGTTTTAATAATATTATTGTGCCATTTAATTACATTTTAAGATGACGAATGATGCAAGACTTTTTGTATTTTTTAGATAAATATGCCACGTAAGGAAATTATGCCTTTCCGGGATCACCCTGTATATATCCGGTTTCAAACAAATGTCAAAAGATGAGAGATGATTCACGGGTGACGAAGCGAATCATCTCCAGTCTTTTGAAACTGTATCTGAACCCCACTCCGCTTGTCATGAGGTGGGGATCATTTTGCCATGTTCGTAGAAAAAAACCTCTATGTAATGTAAGGTTTGGTAAACTTTTGCAATATTACGTAAAATTTAAATATTATTTATCTATTGTTTTATATTCCTACTGGAATTTATCAGTAAATTGAAAAGGCTGGTTCTTACAGATAAGATTCCTCTATCAGATCTAAAATACGATTATAAAGAATTATCAAAAGTAATCAGTGCTGGACGTTAAATTGGTAAGTCGATAAAGATAGGCTGATGACGACCAATAATACAAATAACTAAGTTTTATATGTAATTGTAATTCACTGGAGTATTCGTGAGACATTTAATGGCATATTGATAATAATTTATCTTTAATCAGTGCATTGCGCAGGAAGTGGAGTGTCCGTATATGACATTATTCTTAATTAATTTTAGGGCTTAGCGATAAACAGTTTTATTCGTTGATTTTAATTAAGTCTTATGTTTATGCGAATGTTACGATATTGAAATTACACTATTTTACGGATTTTATCGCGGGTTTTTATATTGTAATTTTCTCCTGACGTTTCGGAGAATGCAGTCTTTATGGTCATAAAATTCTTAAAATAGTTTTATTTCTGTATTTAATGAGGTAGTTGTTTATAACTCTCATATTTCAGGTTCAGAGGGAGTACCAAACAATATTCTATTGTATTGCTTCTTCTTTAGGATAGTCTTTTGGATTTACTTAGGTTATAAAATATTTTTAGGATAGATTGAAACCCTGGTTGGACAAAGTTATATTGGGTTTTTCTATTTTATTAGCTCGGAGTCTGGAATCTGTATCTGATGTGATACCTCCTGATACCTCTCTATCACATCATGGGACAGGAAATACCGGCGAAAATTGGGTTTGCCTACCTCTTCGGGGATATGAATGTGAGGTTTTTGTGAGTGTGTGTATCTGTGCGTAAGTGATTGCATGCGAGTGAGCGTGCGCCGCTATTTATCGATTCTCCACATATTGAGGCTGAAGATTTCTAAGTAAATTTTACAATTTCAGTTCTTCTGAACTATGGAAGTTCTTTTCGTACACGGATGAAATAATGTGATTATGCGATATAGTTGGAATTTATCATTACGCATAATTTACTATCTGACAATCAGATTATTTTGTATTATAGGTAGGTATAGATTACATGATAATAGGAAAATATGTTGATAACCTTTATGAGAGCCAAGTTCCAACTAACATGCGTTTAACGCGCTCAATCTGCGCAATGAGATAGCTTCCTGAAGTACATACTTCATAAGTACATACTTATGCATATATTGCAGCCAAAAACGCTTCTATTACAAACGGGGCTCACGGTTTATTCATTAAATCCTACTAATATTATAAATGCGAAAGTTTGTGAGGATGGATGTATGAATGTGTAGTTGTTCCACTTTGACGAAAAAAATATTGGTTATATACATCAGAATATCACATAGGCTGCAATTTCAAGATACATAAATCAAGTAAGTCGGGAAAAAATTGATCCCGGAAGACTCCTTCACGCGGGCGAAGCCGCGAGCAAAAGCTTGTACACAATAAAAACATAATAAAACACGTTTCTTATATGACGGCGTACAGCGAACAGAACTATATTTCGGTTTTAATTTAATATGTAATTACAGAAATTGTAACAAAACATATATGAAAATACCGATTAACTGAATCTAAGATGTGTAGAAGAAAACATGCATAAAATCTCTTTTATGAAATATCCAAGTGCTTAAATCACAATTTATTTAGATTATTGTGTTCTATCTGATAAGGTAGATTGATGACTTGTGATGCCCACACACGATAAACACCACTGTCAGGGAAAATATGCGCTGTGCATTTGTAAGTACGAACAATGCGGATTTGGAAGTGACATAGACCGGGGCTTCAAGCAGATTTTCTGTTAACAATGGTAGATACCTCCATTGGAGCTCTTCAATTTATGATATATACAGTTAAATGGACTACCCTGTGGCCTGTATGCCGCCAAGCAGCAGTGTGTAGGCACTGTAATGATCCGGTTTGAAGAAAATTGTAGCCAGTGCAACTACTGGTCATAATAAGACTTAAAATCTCATGTCTCAGGATGTCGAGCAGAGTGGAAAACCAAACAATACTTTGTAATTTGGGGGTGTTGGATAATGTTCAATTTTTTCCGCCTTGAGAATGGGATCGAACCTGCAACTTCATACATATAATCCCATATAAATAGTAGAGTCAGAGGGGGCTTTAAGGTGCTGTGGAGCCGGACAGGGCAACCATCCAAGACTTTACGTTTCGAGGAGCCTTGCGCTAGCAAGGAGCATAAAGAAAACGACTCTCAAAAATCTGCCGCTCCTAGCCTCGCATTGATTAAGACCGCTATTGCGTAAAATCCTGAAGTATTGCTCGACGGTTAAGTAATCACTGGAAATCGATCTACTAATTACAAATTTTACTTACTTTGTAGGCTAGATTATTTTACTTACTATAAAAAGATCGCAGGTAATAAAAACAATTATGCCATTTATAGATATTGACGATTAGTAAATAGGAATTGTAAATAATACGTAAACAAAGGTACCAACTCCAAAATGAAGGATTTGAATCAATTTTGTGTATTTATAGTAGCTAGCGGGCGTCCAGAGATGGAAATTCGACCGTTGAATTTAAGACATTTGTATACTACATAAATTTTATTTTAATTCTCCTTCCTATGTGAACTTCAATTGTGCCAAATCTCACAGTATATATATGTATAAACTTCTAATAAAATCTCTTTGGCTGTACTAATTGTATCGGGCTGGTTTTGAAAAAAGAAGTTTTGAGTTTCATCACCGCTGTAGATAGTAGGGCACGGTGGGGTAATCCTAAAAGAAGAATAAATTTGGAAAACATATAATACCTTTAACTTTATTAAACTAATATAAATGAGTACAAAGTACAAACTATTTTCAATACGTAGCACGATGATCCTCGACTGTGCAACAATTATTCTCTACCGCTAAGCTTATTTTTGTTTTAATAGTATTTTCACCAGATAATCCTTAGTAGATAAACACCTGTCTAAATCCATTGTTGACTTTTTAATTACGTGCTATTGTTGTCTGTTAATGCTACAATAGATTATTTCCGATTATTGGCCCTAATTTACTTTAAATGACGCAGTTCCATTGAATTTACTACTGGTGGTACGTCTCATATGTGAGAGTCCACCTGGGTCGGTACCGCAATGTCTATTTCTACCGCCAAGCAGCAGTGTGTCATTGTTGTGGTCCGGTTTGAAGGACATTGTAGCCAGTGTAACTACTGAACATAATAAGACTTAACATCTCATGTCTTAGGATGGCGAGCGCAGTGGAATACAATACAATACAAATACTCTTTATTGTATCCATTGTTAAATAGAGAGACAAAAGCAAGATTAATACATTTAACACAATACCAAATAGTCTAAGAGCCCGTGAACCCCAGACCTTCGTTATTTTATAAAAGCTGAAAGTTTGTCAGCGCATGCTCCCAAAACAGGTAACAACGATGGGCCATTATGAAGTTTGGGCTACAGTGGCTTTGGCAGGTACACGGTACTAAAGGTGTGTAAAATACCGATCTAGTTTCTGCATTACACAGTATTGCTCTAAAACAATACTGTGTAATTCAAGGTATTGGATAGTGTTTCTACTGTTTGTGGGCGGTCGTATCGCTTACCATCAGGCGAACGGCAAGCTCGTCTCGCTATTCAAAACAATAAAAAAAAAGTAATAAAGTCTGTGGCGAATTGCGCCTTACTTAATGCGTTAAAAAGTGCCTGAAGGGGATGGCTACGAATTTCAAGTTGTTTCTTATGAATAAGAATTATGTTTAGTGGGATTAAATTGTTGGCTATGCAATATTGTTGTTAAAGCTTGATTAACTCGTTACAAGTTGAGCAATATTAAGATAAGAAAAAGTAACAATATAGGAACACCACAATTAAATTGGTGCAAAAGAAAATCACAATATTGCGTGGAAAAGTGGAAATAGTCTCTAAAGATTAAGATCTATCGGACATAGATCACGGAAGCAATAGATTGTATTAAAAAGATGAATATCTATTAGTTAATTTCATTATAAAGGCTTGAATGATAATATCTTTTAAAGTAACGTTTATTTTGTCATGTCCTTTGATTTTTTATTATGCCGGTGTCCATAATTGCGAAGAGGGCTAATACTCTATTCCATAATATCTTTAAAATCAGCGATATATTCGATAAATCACAACTGACATTGAGACTCGAAGGTTTTTGACACGTCATCTGTGTCATTTGTCATGTCATCATTTGAAAAGTCAAAACCAAATAAGACACGACATCTTATTAGGTTTTGATTTTGACGTGTCATTTTAGCTGCTACGATATATCCGCCCGGATAACGATCACCGTACACAAGATGTTAAAACTCACAATAGTGACCCACGTAAATGTGCCGCGTTTTGGCATCAATCTGTGTATATTCGGTTCCAACAGGCCGGCATAATTGTGCCGACTGCCGAGGGGTAATCATCTCTCGTCAATGACATTCTATTGGACCCCACTCCACTTACCATCAGGTGCTGTGGGGTCACTTTTCCATGCAAGTATAAAAATGAATTCAGGATTCAATGTTTTATTAGGCTTCCGCCGTTATGTAAGGACGAGCCATTTTTTTTTTGCATCGGACCTATTTTATCCAGTCAGTTTTCATTGGAAAGGGGGGAGGTTCCATATTCCATCTGCTATTTTTATTAGTAGTAAAGGTTGTAGGAATTTATTATATGCTAGCTGTTTCTAACAGGTTTCTGAAAGATTATTAGAGGTGACATTTTCAGCAGTGGAATTCAAAGGCTGTAAATGATGTTAATATGTGATCAATCGAAATGAAGTGAATTTTTCTTCAACACAGCAGTGAGATCTTAAACACCCGTTTAATTTTTACGGGTCAACAGAAAACTGTTATTTATTCTCTCCAGTAGAAAATTAAATTTAACCTTTTAAACATATAAAAACCAAGTCATTTCATGAGAAGAATTTAAAGACGTTCAAATTGAAACACAAGGTATTTTGCGGAATAGCTAAATTTATAGAACAGTCACGCCTTGTTAAAAAATATGACTACCGTAGTGACGCAAATATTTTATTATTAACGATAAAAATAATAAGATAACATCAATAAATCCTGATCTTTATCACGATAAATCATTCAAAGAATACGTGATATGAGGCTCATTTTGAAGAATTATACATTAACTAGGTACATAGTGTTTACCTACTTACCACTTTATCGAAAGTTTTTAGAAACCTAGGTTATATAATAAAGACTGGCTTAGAGGTATTGTTGTACTCTTTCGGTGTTGCCCTGGGTAAGGTGCATAATTGATTATCTTTTTTAAGAAAAAATACCATATTACCAAATTCCTTCTCGCATTGTTTTCTTCGTTGCCGAGGATCGAACATCCCCTTTACATAGCATAATTTTTGTCTTGATTACGTTGCGCCAACTGTTCCTATCTTTGGTATCATGGACTGCAACATGAAGTTTGACACCCAACTTCATATTGCGTGCGTCATATGCGTGGAGCTACTGACACGTGGAGCGGATTTGGTCCGACTATCAAATCAAATCAATCATTAATTCAATAGATAGACTCTGAAAGAACTACCTTTCGGACGTTTACCCTTGACTTTGCCATTCACCATAATTTCTTGGGGTTATTACTGTTCGTTCTAGTCATGTAACCGAAAACTTCCAATACTCGACGCAAGTACATGAATAATATGTATTTAAATGTTACTTATATTAATTTTCATAATTTTACCGAAGAAGAAGGGCATCCTAGCAAGGTCAGCTATTTGGAAACCATGAAAATCATCCCTAAATCATGCGTTTCCGTAAAGGCTAACATCGCGTCCAGGATTCTTTAGAGATTGTGGGTGTTTATGAACAGTGGCGATCACATATCAGAAAACCCACCTGAATCTTTGTCGAATTTAGTAATAAAATTAAAAGCTGTGACACTGGCGCCGTCGCCCGCCTAGCTGCGCATTGTTTTCCAATGGGCAATTAGGTGCATACAATTTCATAGTACACAAAAAAAAATCGTGTAAATGTATCTAAATCCCATTGCAGTTAATACTATGAAATATTCTGTCAAAACTACACTTTTTTACGGAATTACTTTCCCGAGTCCGTACAACGACATATAACTATTAGATGCCTATGCGGAATTTATTTGAATAAGGTACTGCGTAGTAGCATACCCTGCTGATTCCTATATACGACGTGTTAATGGTAACAAAAACAAAAAAAGTAATCTGTAAGTATGCCAAACAAACTTTGCTATGATTGATTCTATATGAAATCTACAGTGGTGGGTAAAATTACTTATAAGAATCGGTCAACATCGCACTGTGAATTAAAACGTGAAGTATGCAGGTTGTAATAACGAAAAAAAACATGCATAAATATCCGCAATGCATTCTAACCCCCTTATTCATAAACGTTTTTTATCTAAGGACGGAGTAAAAGCTGTGATAACAAGCCTGTTTCTCAGTGCCCAACGGCACTGAGAAATAGACATAGGGCCGTTGTGATTGGTTATTATTGTTGTATTTCAATATTAGCCAATCACAACGACCCTACGTCTACGCACTGCGAAGACTGCCATGCTGTCAGCACTGAGAAACAGACTTGTTATCACAGCCTTACTCGGTCGTTAGATAAAAAACGTCTATGAATAATGGGGTAAGTCTATATATTTTTCACTAACTTAAATCAAACAGAATTCGCTGCCGAAAAAATTACTAATGGCAATTGTTTCTTTCCGAGATTGTTAATTAACAGAGCGTAAGTGTGGCCATTGGTAACAATTTATATCAATTTAAATACTTACTTATATAAAATAAATCGATGGCTATCAGCCTTTAGATTTGCGGGATAAAGGCGCGAAGGTTGGTCTGGTATCTAACAATTATAGATAGATTATAATAATTATATTAGTCAACATGTTTATATTTCTGAGTTACTTTTTCTAATTAGACGCACTGGCGACTAATTAAATAAAAAGGTAGCAGTATAATCGTGAAAGATGTAATAGTAAAAGCTGGTAAGATATATTGATGGCTGCGTCCCTGTTCCTGGGCCAGGTATGGAGCTCTTATGAGTAGTGGTTTAATATTGCCCGTACATTCCTACTTGGGCAGAGAAATCAGCCCAAGCAGGAATATTAACTAGATGTTTATGAAAATCATCGTAGCGCTATTAAAAGGTAATATAATTTCTTATGTACGGAGAAAAATATAGAAAATGCTTAATAAATTTCAGAGCAAACTTAAAATACATCTAAATGTGTCGATAGTTGAATGATGTATGTATGTATTCATAAAAAATGGAATGATTACATGCAAATTTCACAATATTTAGATATCTAAATATTCGTTAATAGGCATGCAATCATTCCAATGACGTCAAAAACAAAAGGCATTCATCATTTCCAGAAATAGCTTCCAAAAATAAACAATAAATATCTTTTTCATTTAGTAAATTAACTTTTTATCAGCGTGGTGTGATAAAATCAACACTGTTCGGATCATAATCAAAATTTTTTGGGGCGTTTAGCAGGAACTTTCCATATTATTCAATCGTATTGCATTGTTTGTCGATCAAACTCTCAGCGATCTATATCATCGGATACGATATAAATCGATATTGATCGATATTCATTGCCTAAACTAACAATTAAAGGTCTATAAAATTATCTTCATACATTTCACAGAAATCAGCATTATTTTTTATTTTATTACGATTTTTTTACATATTATTCTTCGCCGATTTCCTGTAACGTTGAACTTTATTATCAACTTCTTAACTAAAAATATTAATGAAGATCATGGATAGTACAATTTTCTTCGTAGAGTACTCAATCAACAGTAGAGGAATATACTGCTGCTAAAAGTACTGATTTTCATAATTACTCCAAAGATGCTGCTTCTCAAAAGTTGCGTAGACAAGGCAATTTTTTGAGTGGGACAT
This sequence comes from Manduca sexta, assembly GCF_014839805.1. NCBI lineage: Eukaryota > Metazoa > Arthropoda > Insecta > Lepidoptera > Sphingidae > Manduca > Manduca sexta. The sequence goes on along the minus strand of NC_051122.1, from coordinate 4,594,785 downwards.
TTAAATAGAGATGAGAAATTTGATGGAACAAATCACAGCATTGGTGTCTATGGAGATAAAGACAAAATAATTATACTGGTAATAATTATTTCTTTTCTAATTCAAACATGCTCCTGGTACAGACTACAGAATTCATCCGATCCTGTTAAACTGCGTCTCGCACCTATTAGAATTCTATAAAAGTACGCCTAGGACCTGGTGCCTACCTAACAAATCACGGTTCAGTTATTAGATTTATGTTTTTTTATATGCGCGCGGCAAAGTCACCACACTGCACGCAGTGGGGTCCAGTAGAATGTTAAGTGATGAGAGACCATTACCCCTCGGCAGTCGACACAATTATGTCGGCCTGTTGGAATTGGATATACAAGGGCTGATCCCAGAACGCGAAACATTTATGTACTTGACCCACTGTAGCTGGTTTTAACACCTTGTGTACTGTGGTCGTTGTCCTGACGGATTTAAAATATATCCCACCTCCAACATAAGGTTGCCACCTTTGTTAATATTACAACTGGGGACATCATTTTTCTGAGTACTCATACAATAATATACATAACAATAATCCCCGGACTTAGTGCCAAGTCTATCAAATCTTTTCTTTGAATTCGCACAAATTTCGCATAGATCTAAGCTAATCTGCGTTCATTTTGAATCTTGGGGTAATATGAAAGAGTTCATATTGCCTCGACTGAACTAATATCCGGTCAAATTTGCTGGGGAGGCAGCTTCAGTTGGATAAAGAAGTCCTAATGTGCTTAGAATGTTGCAAAAAACAGACACAACCCCGTGTCATTCTCTCGATTAACCACAAACATCAAAATTAATCGACTTACGAGTTGCGTTTTTAGGAGATTCTAAGAGGGCTGATAATTTTTAATGTCTGTAATCACGGCACATCTGAAGGTAATAATCGTTCAGTCAAAATATAATTACGTCTAAAGGAACTGTTCCACTTACACTGTCTGGCTCAGTAGAATACTATTCGTAGGGAATCCGAGGTAGAGGTGCACAGAAAATATAGATTGAGTCACGATAAAACCTAATAATGAATAACTGGGTATAGTGAACTGACGTGTCTTTTTGAATTGTAATTCAATTAATTAAGTCACTCGAACTGTAAAGTAAATTAAACAAATGTACGTAGGTAATCCAAAGCAGATGTAGCAGGAGGTAGCATAGCGTAGAAAATATACATGGAACCACAATAAAACGTAACAACGTATATCTGGGTCTTGTGAACTCTCATGTCTTTTCCAAGTGTAATTCAACCAATGTAATTTTATTTATTTATTTATTTTTATTTTTCTCACACACAATCATTACAGAACTATTCCAATGCGACAATGTGGGGTAACTATCATTAATTTAAAATAAAAATAAAACAATTAAGTATAAAACAAAAAACAAAACAACCATAAACATTATTAAAATATTGAACAAAATAAAACAAAATTATTAAATACTAATTATTAGGTGTAACAGAGAATAAATAACAAAATCTTTGCCAATTTACTCCACTTACATGCCAAAATATCGGTTTTGGCATGTACCTCATTAATGGTCCTAATCGCTCGGTTGAAAGCCGCTTTTACCAATAGATTAGTCCTAGCCGCCGGCACCGCCAGCAGCGGCGGGCGGCGCCGTCTCCACACGTACCGGTCCGGAACGCTCAGGCACAGGCATCGCAGAACTCCCGGGTTGTGCTCGACACCACGCAACAGCTTCACTAGGTACGACACGAGGACGAACTCGCGCCGCACCCTCAGCTCGTTGTACCCGACCATGCCCAATACGAACAATGAGGGGTACATCAACGGATATAGCGGATATACCCCATACAGTTTCATGTACAGATGTCTCGCGAACTTGTTCTGCACGCGTTCCAACATGGTCGTGTACTTGTCGTCTTGTGGGGCCCAAACGATCGCGCTGTACTCTAAATGACTACGAACCAGCGCGTCGTAAAGTACTCTAATGGTGGTGATATTAGTGAAGTGTCGCGTCTGCCATAACACAAAGCCGAGATTTCTGTACGCCTTTTTGCAAATTTTCGTGATATGATCACGACACGTCAATTCAGGCGTAAGATGCAGTCCCAAGTCGCACCTGCGACACTCTCCGGATGGGTTCCGCGCCAATCCGGTACTCGTGGTGCAAAGGTGCGTGTGAAGCTCATCACCGAGCACTTAGGCACATTGAAATGCAGTTTGTTTTTAAGACTCCATTCAACTATGCTATCTATATCTTCCTGCAGGTGTTCACAGGAAGATTGGTCTGTAAGTTGAAGAAACAGTTTAATCAACTCGAACAGTAAAATACAGTAAACGTAAACGTAGATAATCCGAGGTAGAGGTAGCACAGAAAATATAGATTGAATCAAGATAAAACATAATAACGAATACCTAGGTCTTGTGAACTCTCATATTATCTTTACGAATTTTAATTCAGTCAATTAAGGTGGTAGCTCAAGGTCCATTTTCATACATTTTGTTTCGGCTTTAATCTGGGTAACTAAACAAGTATTGGCAAGTAAAGAATTTAAATTCACGTCTAGTTAGTGATTAGTTCTCGCAGTTGAAAGAAAAACGTAAAAATAATTAATAATCATGGATATTTATGCCTTTAAAATTTCGTCATATTAAATTTTAAAGGCCGAAATATCCATGATTATTAATTATTTTTACGTTTTTCTTTCAACTGCGAGAACTACTAACTGAATTTAAATTTACTTTACTAATTAAGATGCTTAAATCAAAATGACAAGTATATACTGGATACCAATTTTGGAGTCGGTGCCTAATTAAAATGCTAGTTAAGCTAGATAAATACATGAACAAATTACCCTCATAAGTGTGTTTCGTTCCGAGATTAGCTTGCGTATATCCGGCTCAAACAGGCTGGCATAATTCTCTCGACTGGTGAGGCGTAACAGCTCGACAATAACTAAATGATATCAAGCAGGAGGAGGGCGTAATTTGCACTCTATACATCTCAGCTAATCCACTGTACACGAGGTGCGTCGGCCATACAACTCACATAACTACGTTGCGTTCTAGGATCGAACATTGTATATCCGGTTTCAAATAGGCAGGCATAATATACTGGCTAATGAGACATGTGTCATCAGTCAATACTCCATCTGGACTCACTCCACGTACTATGAGGACAGGGTCAATTTGTGAACATTAAAAAAAACTGAAATAAATACGAGGTCAGTTAAGGGGCCGTTCAAGTATTACGTACCGCAATTTGGGTTGGAGGGGGTGTCTTGTAAAACGTTACGATGCGTTACAGGGGCGGGAGGGTGTTTTCGTACAAAGCTTTATGTAACATTGTTTTTTATTTTAAAACAATAACGGTATTTTAGCGACTTTCCGGTATTTTGCGTAAAATAATTGTAAATATTGTAAATTTAGCGTTACAAAATTAATATTTGAGAGGGGGCGGGGGATTACTGGAAAACGTTACGGCGCGTTACTTGGGGGTGGCGGGTCAAAAATCTTCATAAATTGCGTTACGTTATACTTCACGCCCCTTACAGGTGACTCCGACTCAAATGTTTCGACTACTAAGGCCGATCTAGCCATTCTCACGAAGATCCCATAATGCCGGATACTCATCATGCAAATACAGTTTTTCGTCATGCTTTTTATATATTATGATATGAGAAAATAATCTATTTTTAGTATGTGACAAACAACGCCTGATTAATATGATATGCAAGCAATATTTAATAATCTAATGAATCTAATAATTGGGCATAATAATACTATGTTTAATATTCATATTTCCGATTAAAGTCATTGGACAATAATGTCTGCTTCGCCGAAATTAATAAGTATAGACCCTGTAAATAAAACCTTACTCTACATTATTGAATGTATTTATTGGATTAAGAAACGGTATATTGATCTTATTCTTTATTTTTATCAGTTATCGGTCACATCAGTTGTGGCGTGTTTAATATTAATTGGCTCACGGTAATCCCTCTCACTAGTATCAGATAAGTATATAAATGATGGTAGGTAATCCGATTTGACTTTCAGGTAAATATATTTAAATGTACTTATATTTACGGCTTCTCAGATTTATTTTTTAATTTTGCTGATAAACGTCATATTTAAGGATTTATAATTATTTTATATTAGTGATTTGTCAGGATCTTGTCAATAGCTCGCAAATAAATAGTAATAAAATGAATAAACAGAATTAGGAAAACCTGCCGACTTCACAAAGGCATTTAGGCAGCCTCAGTTAAATTTGAAATTTCGTAAAAATAAGGTAGTTTTTAATTTCAAACTTCAACTTAAAAGCAAAGAGAGGCACAACGAAAGCACTTGCAGGTACGATCCTTACATGTTATAAAAGAAGATACTAACGTATGTCTGTCTTAACGCAATAAACACACAATTTTTGCTCGGAGGAGTAGACTTCATCACGGCGCAACGGTAATTGCTCGGTCGAGGCCCGTCTTTGTAAATTACGGGCACGGAACCGGCTCGGTGACCGTATGACGAACGACGCTCGGCTTGGACCCGACACGGTCTAGCGTGAGTCGTCCTTTAACCTGTTATAAGTTTACATAAAAGCCGGACAGCGCGGCGCGGCGCGGCGGTACACGGAGAGATTCCTCGTGGCCCATTTCACTTCAAAAATTTTATGAAATGTAAAATTACTTTTTCGAACGTCACTTGATCTGTATGTTAGCTCTATAAGAATATAATAATTCAGTAATTGTAAATATGTTTTTTTAAGGATATTAAACGTAACATTTTATTTATGTTTTTGGACATTTAAGTAGATCAATGATTTGTTTTATACATGCACAGTAAAGTGACCCCTCTACACCTAATAGTAAGTGGTGTGGTGGTAATAGAATGTCGACTGACGATAGATGATTACCCTTCGGCAGTCGACACAATTATGCCGACCTTGGAACAGGATATACAAAGACTGATCCCAGAACGCGACACATTGACGTGGGCCACTGTCTTGGGTTTTAACAGCTTTTAGATCGGATAGCGAGCATGCATTTCATTTAAAACACTGCTAAGTAAAGTATGCCATACTTATGAAAATCATGAAAACTATTTTGTGTGGTTTAAATAGATCTATTAAAGCCTATGAGAGAAACAATCGCCTGACGTATTCATAACTGGGCCCTTATTCTGTATGATAGTGTAAACGCGTAACGCGGCCGTGTCATGTTATCTTCGAGAAATGTGCGTGGAATGGTATTCTGTAAGCCAAATTTCTATAGTCCTGAACATGATGCGTTGTGTTACGTGCTTGTTACACACTGTCAAAATAACGTGCGGGATAGAGAATAAGGCCCCAGAAATATAGCATCTATGTGACAATCGATTTCTGCTACAAGTTTTGCTAGACGGTAATAGTGGAAGTGAAGATTTTGTTCTAAACCACACTTTTTAAACGAAAACAAAAGTGGTGACTAATCTACACTCTGTTTCCTTATTAATTTGTTCTGATTTTACTGTTAAATATTTTAACACTATAATCTAGTAGAACTATATAATCTAACACAAACACTGATTTATCTACTCTACAATCGCCATCATTAATCATAATATTATTAAGTACATACTTTGTAAAATAATAAATAACTGCTGCTGCTAGGGTCATTTTGACATTGCGTCACTAAATGAAATCACATAAGTATGTAGGTAATCGTCTTCTGCTTTGCTAACATTATGCCAAAAATCATCCATTAATAACTACAATATTTTCACGAAATATCCTGATTTTAGTTGTCTGATTTTTCGATCATTTTGTAGTTTATTGCGAATATGGCGTGTGTTTGAGTGTATCTCCGACTGAAAATATGATGTTGCCGCTGCTACGAATTATCTTAGAGTAGTAGTAGTGGCTCTAGGGCGCGTAAAATTTAAATTACTTTTTATTATTGTTTATTTTTTACGAAACTTACCCTTTTTTGTTTTATATCTACGACTCAAGTAACTTATTGTAAAGTATTATTTCCAAGTAGATATGTATGAGATTTCATTTAGAGACGCGATGTCAAAATGACCCTGTATTAATATATTTTCACGATATTCTTGTCCATATGAGTTGAGAATAAGACGAATATGCCTATTCATCCCATTCCCTCGCTTTGCGTTACGTTTTTCTGTGTTATTTTAGGTTTTTCGGTCTACGTCTACGAGATTAGGTCCATATTTCATGCATGAATGGTCCTCTTAGTTTGCTTTGGTGTATCTTCAGTACACATCATTAAGATTGCCAATGCTACAAACATGGGCGCCGCTAAGATTAGTTTTAGGGAGTTACACCTGCACCTACGCACTATACCTACTAAATATTATTGTTTAAGTTTTTTTTTTAAATTGAAATCTCGCGGGTTTTTGAAAATACTTTACAATAAAAGAACCTCTGTGATCGATAGCTCCCATTTTTGCAGATTTATTCAGTGACTTATATTTTTTTGTGATTTATTTGTGGGTAAGGGGGTGCACATGCACCTACTTGCACCCTCCTTCCAGCGCCCATGGCTACAAAATATATTTTATTTCAGGTAGATGTTAACTACATTTATTATGTAGTCATCACTTAGCAATGATTTAGTATTTCCGCCATCTATTGACGTATAGGTGCGATCACGATAAAAAGAATTTAAACAGTTTAATATTCTTTATCAAACCTGCCGAAAATATGTCAATTAAGTATAAGAAGTTTTAGTTTTATACTTACATAAATATTTTAAAGATTAAGATTCTAAAGTTATTATGATTGGTAAAACGGAACGTGTCGATATACACGTCAAGAAAGCGGGTCGTGAGCGGCAGACCTGTTTAACTCGGCGAAAAAAAGTAACACAATAGCGATGAGCAGCTATCTCACTTTTCACGATTTTTCCATACATTTAATGAATCGTTCCTTAAATGTCTCCTTCTACACAACGTCCTTTATTAGTGTGTGTATTATAGTATAAGCTGTCATTCGATCGCAAATAAGAGTCTCTAATCTCGGATTTTGAAACGACGCGTAGCGCCATTTTTTATTGTGGTTAACCTTTAACCGCTGCTTTGAAATTGAATTTTCCGTTGCAATTCGCTATTTTGATTTGAAGGCGGTTTTCATCTATTTATTATCTAATTATAGTGCTTTATTGTGTGTGAATGTTTTTGTAAACAATATATTATAAAAGCAATCATTTAGTGTTTACCGGTTTAAATGTGTAATTGTTTTCTTCGTATAGTTTGGTTTATTTGATAATATAATGGTTTATAAGTGCTCTGTTCCCGGGTGCAGTACTCGAGGCCGAGGTATTAAATATTATAGTGTGCCGTTCACAAATAAAAAAAGGTGGGAAGAGTGGTTAAGGTTATGTCCATTTCTACAAAATTATCCTCCTACTAAACGCGAAAACATTCGTTTTGTCCTAAACATATTATTCCCGAACATATAAAACAGAATCTAAGATTAACACCTAATGCGATTCCTTTAGTAAACTTAGGAAATACAGATGAATATAAAGTCACAAACCGAGATTTGATATTAGAAATTGAACCCCACTAGTAGCATTACTGAATAGCATTGCTGCTATTAAGTCATTAATATCAGATTCTAATGCTGAACTCCTACGTAGTAACAAATATACCAATGACATCTGTTATAAATCGGCCCAAACCAATTGTACCATATCTATGATGTACCTCATTTATTGAAATGTTTTCGCAATAATTTTCAGACAAAAATCCTACTCATTGGCAACCAAAGGGCAAAGTGGGAGTATATTGAGAGACTTTATAAAGTGGATGGTTTTGGTGGCAGAGCAAGAAGCACCAAACTTACTGAGAAGCACATAAATCCAACTTCATATGACAAAATGAAGGTAAATAAATATACATTGTTCTATCATAGTTTTGTTTACAAGTCTTGACTGATTAATAAAAGATTGAAATTCTCCCTTATTTAAGCATGATTATTGTACTTTGATAATTGCTCCTAATATACTTTTCAATATTGACATTATTAAAAATGACCCTTATGCAAACTCTAATTGGCCTAACTGGCATCATAATTATTGTGCTGCTTCAAAGAATAATGCATCAACTGTAGGCATAGGAGTTTATCACCTACAAATTAATATTATAAAAAAAACCTCCTGGACTGGATTTATTTTATCGACAGCTGCCATAACAGTTGATGACAGGTCAAATAATGCCATATGAATAGAACTGTGCTTATGAAAACCTTTTAGATCAGCACAGAATAATTTATGTTTTTCGAAATATGAGTAATGAGCAGTTAGTCTGTAAATTACTTTCCCAATAACTTTTGAAAATTACGAATTTTTGCTATAATAAAAAAACATTATAGACCTATAATTCTTCATATTACTTTTTTGGAATATAATACACAAAATTATTCCTGTAAATATTCTCTTATATAATAATATGTCTTATCAATTAAAAGGTTTTTAATTTAAGTTTAAATATATCTATGTTTTCTATGTTTACAATACAACTTGTAATTTATTATACTATATTCTTGGACCCATGCAGATAACGCTCTTATCTAATAGAGCTGTATTGTTAGGTGGCATTTTTATTTCGTTTGCTATAATATTTAGTGTACATAATATATGTAGGTTTCTTTTTACAAATATTGAAATTTCGTATATAAATAAACTAGTTAATGTAAGAATTTTTCCTTAAGTTCCTTCCAGTTTTAAGTTGCAGTACACCTGGAGCCCTAAAAATCGTATGGCTTCTGCCTGTAAGTGATAATTTATAGAAAGCAATTTAGTTGCTGACCTATTCTTGAAAAAAATAAGATGTTTTCTTTTAAAGTAATTTATAAATGGTTTTCTGTAAGCCAATTTACAATGTCCTCTAATGCCTTATTTACTCTAGCCTCTAGTAATGACTGAGTTTTCTCAGAGAATATTACCGTACTATCATCAGGAAATAAAATCATATCATCATTACTGATCCTTTTCCTTTCATGTTTCCAATAAATCGTATTCTGTGATTAAATTAACCACTTTCCCCAACTTGAAATTGGCATAATGTACAATTGTCATAAAAACCTTAATATAATATGTTAAATTGCCGTATTCTTGTGAAAGTATTGGCCAGAATATAAATTTCTTTGGGCCATTTAATTAAATATCTTTAAGCTCATAACAGATTAAATAAACATACCATGATTAAAATCGTTCATTTATTAATTTACAAATATATTATTTATATTATTAACATTTCAGGTCAAATTTGCAGCCCAAGTTTTTAGCACGGCAAGTGGCTACATCACTAGAAATCCAGATGAAGTCTCTGCTATCTCTCAAGGATCATGATTACATAAGTTTAAATAAAGACATTGGAAATGGTTTGTTCACAGCAGAAATTCTTCTTTTATAAATAATTTCTTTGATAGTTTAAATGGTCTTGGTCATTATGGGAATAAGTTAAAACATGCTCTTTCATATAATTCGGAGCACATTGCGTTCTGGAATGATGCTGTGAAAAAGCTAGCTTCAATGCGCTTTGACGCTTCCAATGAAAGGGAAAGGAAACCCTTATCACTGAAGCATTTTGAACATAATATAAAAACAATAAAACATTTGTGGTCAGATCTGCTGAGAATTGATGGTGTTAAATTTTTAAGTCTTAGACGTCTTAATCAAGATCCGATAGAAAACTTTTTTGGTCAAATAAGGGCACATGGTAATTTTAGTACAAATCCTAATTGTACTCACTTTGTATCGGCTTCTAAAACCTTGTTGATTAACAACATTACTACCGGTAAATCTTTATACACTAATTGTTCTGATGATGATGACAAAATGTTGGGAACATTAAACATTTAGTCAGCCACCAAAAATATGGTTCATACACTGATAGTCTTCAATGTAATGAAACTAACTTTATAGAAATTTCTATACCTAACGAGAATATATTCCAACATATGTCTGTAGTCTGTACCATATATTGCTGGTGCAATTTGTCGTTTTTTGATGTCCAATTTGACCTGCAAAGATTGTGATAATTGTACAAAAGCACTATTATCTCAGAGAGAGTCTAATGTAGATAGGTTATCTTATCCTTCTAATAATTTTAGTCAAATGGTCTGGCAGAGTATTTACATTATTGAGAAGATGATGCCTTTCTTTGCAGTGTTTATATTTATTCTGAATTAATAAGTAATTTAATAAAATATATTGACACTACTTGGTTCAACTGTAAGATTCACAAAACAGCTGTTATTAAAGCTTTTTGGTCCTACATAGTTAGAATGCAAGTTAAGCAGTGGTGTATTAATTTTAATAATAGAATGAATAATATTGATTCAAGGCCTAAAGATATAGAAATGGAAACTCTAATCCGTGAGAAAGTTACAAAAGGATTGAGTTATAGATCACAAAGAAGGCGTAGTTCCTAATCTCACTTAATTAAAGTTCTTCATAGTATTTTGTCCACAATTATTACGATTTTTGCAAATGAAATTGATGTTTTTTAAAGTGTATTACCCACATTTTTGTGGTTTTAAATTAGCTATTATGCTTTCTGTTTATTGTATAAAATCATAGTAGTTTTTAAAATAATCTTCATTATGGTGACTGCTAAGCAAATAGTTGTTAAAATCTTATATACATAATTATGCTTGTACAACCTAAAATGAGCCTACCAGGTAATTGTCAAGTAAATTACATTTCTACAAAAAGTAGTATTATGTGTATGTTTTCCAAATTGTTCATATTTTTATTGATTTACATTGTGCAGAATTAGTAATTTTACCTTTAATTTAATATTATATTTTCATTATAATGTATCCAACATTTTTTGTATTTTGTAGCATTTTTAGTAGCAAATGTGCCATTATATGATATTGCAAAATGTTAAATTATGCATGGAATGCTTTTCGTGAGAGAATAATCATATTCAAATAAATTCTTAGTTTTGTGTTTTTAGATTAGTTATTATACCTAATGCATAGTGTATAATGGTGAATAGCTTAAGTATGTCTCCTTATATTGTGTAAAATTATAGTGCTAGTCTTCACAATTATCTTCATTTTGCTAACTGTTAAGCAAGCCGTTGTTAAAATCTCATATGCATAATTATGCTTGAACTCGGTAAAATAAAAATGTTTATGTTTCCAAAATAGTTCATATTTCTATTCATTTACTATGTACAAAAATATTATTTTTACCTTTTTATTTAAAATCATGTTTTCAATATAAAATATCTAACATTTTTGTCCTTTGTAGTAATTTTTCTTACAAATGTGCCACTAGTCAGTCATTGTATTGTCATTATTTTTAATTTTATGTAAATTGTTATTGTTAAATTTATATGCAATCCAATTTTGTGTCTTGTATGTTATTGTTGATTTATATGACAAAATATTAATAAGTGGATGACAACCAAAAAATCATGTTGTTGCATTTGCCTTTATAATATTGAATTGTAATGATGAAAATTAAAATTATGTTGGTAAATGTAAGCAGCTGAACGGTGTGCACTATTTATGTATTTGCTTTATGCCAGTCCATGTTTTTAATCCGTGCACCACCTTATATAAGCTATGTGACTACTTTGTATACAACATCTATAAAAAATGTGGTAATTGATGACAAAAAAATAAGCCCGGAGTTCCTTTCTGCCTTTCTTCTTCGGGTAGTCATCTCTTAGGTAGCTAGTGAAAGGCTGGTGGGTTAGCTAGGTAGGGGCCTATATTGTATTCTTCGACGGCGGAGATCGTGATGCATTCCTTTTATTTTATTAAGATTATATAATATACCTTTTGTCCTGTCGGCTCGAGCTGACTTCTTTCGTTTTTTTATCCTTTATATATCAATTATTTTTAAATTTTAGCGTCTGTAGTGCCTTAGTTGTTTGTTCATTAATTTATTTGATTTGTTTTAAACGTATCATAAGTACAGCAATAACTTTGTTTACCTATATTTTATTTTATTGAACAGAAAATGCAATTATACGGACTGCAATTTTAAGTAAAAAAATATTTTCGCTGGCTATCGGTAAATTATGGTAAATTGGGCGTGAAAAGTAATGAAAACATTACTAATAAATCTTTATATTTAGATAAGAAAAGTTGTTTTATTTTATTTGTCAATATTTTAAATGGGTCAACACGTGACACTACATTTACGCCGTGTACTCACTGTAGAAAACCGATAACCGATTTTTTGTATTAGTATGAAACCAGCCTAAGCACATCCCTAATTATTTAAAAATCGGTATATTCGGAAAAATATCGATTTTCAATACGGCTACGTCTCTAGTACTACGGCCATATTTAATTTTCAACATAACCTGCGTGCAAGTGAGAATAATAAGGGTCACAGGTTTTTCACACGGGAAAGAAAGAGAGTTCCAACTATTCATGAATTAATTGTATAACATAATATAGACATGGAACGCATGCTAGTGTGGGTTTCCTTATCGTGTTAAAATCAATGTATGAAGTTAACCGTCTCTCTAGTTTATTGGTCTCTGGTGAGCGGCGCGCGCTGCGCGAGGGGCGGAGCGCCCGTCGCCCGCCGGCACTCGGCAGTGCTCACGTCACAGTGCCAGCCCGTCATTCCGCGCGCCGCGCCTCCCGCCCGCGGCCTCCAATCACTCGGTGATTCAGTGATAAACAAACCTCGCCGGTGATTCCTTGTCAGACATGCTGCGAGCTTGATTTCCCGCCCGGGAACCCAGAGCTGCCTTCATGCATCATCGTTCACAACCTACACAGCACAAGTGAGCTGCGTTCCTCATCGCCCGTGATGCGAACTCCTCGCCTAGTCAACAGCACCTATGACCTCGGTGGCCTCTTGTTGCAGATGTCAGCCGCCGCCGCACGGACAACGGCGGTTTTATCACATTTTAGAAAATGACTGAAGGTCCTCTGTTACATCATGATAAGCCGGTGAGTGTTCGACGACGATTATGTGGTGCAGTGGTGTGAACGGTGATTTATTGTTGGTTGATTACGATCATCTGTCAAATGTGTACGTGCCAACTTGAGCTTTATTGCGTGGGAATAAGGTAAATAATGCTTTTTACTTTGGAATTATTTGGAAGTGTTATCGCCCGAATGCGAATATTGACCGTGAATTACAGAAATTGCCATGAAAATGAAGAACGGTGCTGTCCATGCATGACGCTCGGCATGCGGCAGACACGCACTGTCTAATCGACAATAAATTACCCACTGGGGTTAAAGGACATAAAATATTGTGCCAGAAATCTGAATATGCGAGACAGGTAAACGAACGCTGCGACTGATGTATTTTTTAACTTGATTTTCCCCTCGTTGCATTACTTTGTTGGTTACATACGTTCTGTATATAAATAAACCTGTTTAGTAAATAACTATACACGTATTTATGCAGATCAGGAGGCGTGTCTTGCGTTTGTAATTAACAAAGTCGAGTAGTCAGTACGTAAACAGCACACTTATAAAATTCATAGTAGTCTTTTAGTAGAGCGTTTAAGTAACATATCTATAAATCAAACCAGTACTTAAGTATATTTCTTGTGGCTACCTAAGGAACAATTTTTCGTCGATCGACATTATATTCGGACTCGGCTGTACATCATAGTCATTTCATAGTACTTAACCATATATAAGACAAACTATTTTCGACTTATTCCATTTATTACTGGTTATTATTCATAGACACCAATAAGGTACTTTCTTATCTAAAAATTTACATTTCTAATGAGACTAATCTTGACACTAGAATATACACGTGGGTTGTCTTGGCGTTTTGTCATTAAAATTTTATCTTATCAAACTGCAATCACATGGAAATGTGGAGTTGATATGTCAAATATTTAAACAGGTAATACAGTCGATTGTACATAATAATGTACACTTATTGTCTTTGGTATAGACACAAGAAACAGTATTTCTGTTTCATACATGCTGTGGGTATAATGACGTCACGCGCTGCGCGACGCGGCGACGCAGTTGCTAAAATGTGTTGAGAATAATTCAAAATAGGTCAACCACGCGACATAATGTCGTATGAAATGACTGATATTAAATGTGGGTTATTGATAAGAGATTCTTGTAAGATGACTAATGTTTAAAACATTTAAATATTTGTATCTAAATAGCGACTTCCAAAAATATTAACTTCATTAGCTGAAATACACACACAACTAGGTATTAATTTTCGGGCTTAATGCATGGTGCAACACAAGTCCTTAATTGTATCCAATAAGATTTAGTACATAAAAACATTGACAGAGATAAATGACAGCAATTTATTCGTGCAAATCTTTTTTTTCTAAAGGACGTAAAACACGTGAATCTATAAGTATTATGTCGGCAAATATAAGAAAAAACTAAATTTGCATGTTTTATTAATAATATGCATGATCTTAGTATTAGGTATTAATAAATACGAAAGTTTATAGATATGTTTGAAAGTTAAAAGTAAACGCATCTATGCCGCTGAACGGATTTCGATGAAATTTGGAAACGGACAGACCATGTCCTGGATTTACATGTAAGTTACTTTTATTCGTAAAAAAATCCTATGGGGACTTTTATTCAGAGAAGGTGTAACAGGCGGGCGCAACAACGGGTCAAAGTTAGATAATAAATCTAGTATCATGTTAAGGTAAAGCACCATAGAGTGATACAATTCAAAAAAATCGTTCTATCGCCACTTAAATGTTTACTAAATAGATGCATCTCAATCAATACTTACGCTAATTGTTATATCAGTACCCATTATATCATCCGTATGCACCATATTGATAGGTAGTGAATAAAAGAGAAATATGTTATGCTCCGTGATGTCACAATTTCCGTGAAACCTCATACAATTACACGTTAATAAGGAAAACTGTTGTGTCACAGATTGCCTAGTGTAATGGATTTATCTCCATGACGACTTCCCTGTGGCTTTTGCAGAACTGGATTGTATACTGACTTACATATAAGTACACATAAACTCACGCCTGTATCCTACTGGGGTAGGCGAGATTATGATCCATCAATTCTTAAAAAAGTATTTTCTTATTAATCTTATGGGCGTGGCATCAATTACGAACACCTTTGTTTGGAACTTTGGAAAATATTTTTTTCAAAAACATGTTTACGTACAAACCTTCCGTAGTTCGTACCTCGTTCTTCGATTGATACTACTCATTATCGCTAGATAAACAGCATTGGGCATTTAAAATAACTATCGAGTACTCATTTAATAACAATAGGCATTGTAAACAAGAGAAAACTAATTATCCTCCCTTACTCAAGTAAATATACAGATTTTTTTAAGCAATTTATAGACAGCATGAAACGACATTTATCATCGATGATTGACTACGGTTACTCGGGATTAACCGAATATCATACACGTGCACATACCAAAAGCAAGACCAAAGAAAGACACGCTAAACGTCTATGATCATACAGATCAGAATTACCCCGATTAACAGACTTACTTATAAACTTGTTTTAGCGTTAAGATGTGGTTAAGAATTGCTTAAATAGCTGTCAAAAATATCACCGGTTCATACATAATTTAAACCTTATTGAGAGGCAAGATGGCGGGTTTTGACTAAGCATAGCTTTGCGATTTTTTTATAAGTAAGACTGTAAAGATTTGACGACACCCGTTCAAAAATGGTTTAATATGCCGGTGAAATATGGAAGCTAAATTTGAATTGAAATGTTTATTGTGTTAACGGTATTGCACGTCATTAGATTTACATACATTCTAATTATTAAAACAATACCATATACGTATTTATGTTATTTTTCAACTGTAAGTTCATGTCAATAAAGATTAAAAACAAAACAGCCATTATTTACACTGATGTGACTAGAAATGTTATTGTCAAAATCGTTACTTGTACCAGGAGCGTCAAAACCAATAATGTTCAAGTGGGTATAATGACGTCATTGGTTTAATGACCGTGGCAATTAAATATACACATGAGACAGATTTCTGAGAGTTTGCTCATTTATTTATATGTTTGTATATTGAATGTTTATGTATGTTTGAGTTTTAGCAAATTTTTTAGATGCCTCAATTGAAGTTACTTCGTGAAATTCAATACAGATGGCGCATCATTATTCTCTGCCTATAGATGTATTCTATATTATATGAATATTGATTTGTAATAATATTAGACTTTATTGTAAAATAGTTACTAGACACACTCAGCCTTTTGTCCCCGACGGGGTAGGCAGAGTCACAACTAGTGCACCTACTTCCCAAGTAAGCATGTCGTCCATGGTGTGTAAGGAGGCGGGTCTATCGCCATATCGAGCACAAATTCCAGACTCCGCGCTGATACTGAATAGAAAAACCCAATATCACTTTTCCCAACTAGGAGATCGAACCCGAGACCTCAGCACTGCAGTCGTAACGTAAAATAACTACGCCACCGCGGCACTCAAAATCAAAATAGCTACCAGCTTTACATAATACGAAAATTTAATGGTGTTTGGCAAAAATTCAGGTACAGTTATGTTTAAAATAACCAGTTTAGGACGTTAATTATACATCATTCAAAAACAAACTCATTAACATACTTCGGCTTTTTTGTGTACAAAATAATTCTTTACATCGATACGTGATTCATTATAATTATTTATAATGGAAAGAGTTGAGAATTCGCCGCGGGCCGTCTGTACCGAATAACTCGACAACTGGTTTTGGGACATTATAGAAGCTTCCTTGTATTGCAAATTATGACCTCGCCAATCACGTACGCCATATTAGTTCAGCGTCAAAAATAATATTTACCGTTTATTTTGATGTTCTGTGTATCTCAATATGCTACCAATGTCTATACATAATTATTATAAAACAAAGTCAACTTTTCTGTCGGTATGTTATCGATTTTCTCAAAAACAAAAACTGCTGACCGTATTTTGATGAAATTTGGTGTGGAGATATTTTAAGACCCCGAGAAAAAATATAGCGGAACTTTTATCCCGGAAAATTACTTCACACGGGCAAAGCCGTGAGCAAAAGCTAGTTTAGTATAAATGCGAGTTAGTTAAGAAGTTTGGATTTACTTTAGAACTAAACGCAGAAGCCTTTGATTGTATTTTGATTAAATTTGGATAGACCTTGACAATGAACCCATTCGTCCAAACTCCTAAGGTATACAATATATTGCGCTATATACTTACCTCATTACCCACAGTAATGATAATTTAGTGACTTAACTTGAACATAGGTCTTCTCTAAACATTTATAGACTAACCTGTTAGAAGCGATTTGTTAAGCAGTCTATGTTCAGCCATGGACTTTCAAAGGTTAAAAACGAAAAAGACAGAACTTAGATTAATAAAATCAAATTTAAAATAAAAAAGTCACCTTCTTCCTCATGGGCCTGTTCCAATACTAAGTTAAGGCTATTCGTCAAAATATGTTATATAAGACAACCAAATACAAAAGCTAGTGTCAGCTTCGATCCGTAATAAATGGAAAAAATAAGCACCCTCTACATGAGTACTTTTACTTGTATATTGTAAAACGGGTAAAGTAACAGAGAGAGACAAAACTGTATCATGTTTTTTCATTAATAAAGTTATCAATAGAAATCATTAATGAGTGATAACTGATACGAATAAAGTAAATATTTTGTCGTCCTATCATTTCGAATAGGATTGCAATACTTCATTCCCTACGACTGATCTTTTATTAACACTGTCTTTAAATTACGTCTTTATTATTATTGAGAATGATTCTGTCAGGTCAGAAAGAAAGGTGCGAATGAGTTCATAAAAGACGTGAAGAGAGCTATGTAAAATTGATACTTTTGCTAGCTTTAAGTTTTTTTTTCGAGTAATCTGGGAATAAAAGCTGCAACGTGCACCTAACACTTTACCGGGATAAAATTATCATTTAATAAGTTATTCGAAGGCTAGTTCTATGTGAGTTTTCAGCAAAGTATATTTAACTATTTACTTATTAATTACTACTGGTATTATCTAAGCATATTATAAAATGTTAGCATCTTAACAATGTTTCACATTTATAATACTTATATTACTTAAGATCCATCCTAATGAAGAGACTGGTCGGTCGCTCTGCTTAGATGAAAAAAATCGCATAAATCGGTGTTGCATACCGATATGAGCGAGGTTATGGGATTTGACAGCCACATGGACTCTTAATTAAGGTTGATTCTGACGGATAGGTTAGGATAGGTTGTAAAGCCCACTTGTCCATTTGAATCATGTCCCAGTTGATGCAGCATATGAAGAGAAATGAATGGACTACTGCCGGTGTTTCGATCATTTTAAATATGGAACAAGAATTATAAAAATAATATGGCGGACATATCCATGTCTATTATATCGTAGGTATAAACAAGGCTGACTTTATAGCGCATATTTTAAGTGCTTATAGGTTAAGTTCGTGTACATGAATAAGAAACATATTTATTATCCTCACAGTTCGAAGGGCATGACTTTTGGAACACACAGCAATTAATTTGCTGCCTTTTATCTGGCCAATTACTATTTATTTTCGATGATATAAGATAAATAAATTATTTTTTTATCTCTGTCAAAATTGTAATTTGTATCAAAAAATCATTCGATAATTATTAAAGAGGATCCATTTTACCCCTCCCTTGTGGATGTCATTAACATACTTAATATGTATATTATCTTAAGATATAATAAATGTATTATAAGATTAATTAAACGCAGCGAAAAATCTTTAGTTGTTAATATAAATATTGCTGCCAAAAAACCTTTTATTTATCAGTAATTTTTCCTTTCTTTAATTTTCAATACATAATCTATTCCAACCGCAGCTCTAACTAACCGTCTTTAAACAATCAGTAATAACTCACACTATATTAAAAGTACATTTCAAGAAAACGTGAAAGAAACATCCCTTCAACTTTTATATGTTTTCTATATCAACCGTATGTGTAAACAGGTGTAAAAATAATGATGAGACTTTATTAAAAATTGGTTACACCGTAAAATTACTCGACAAAATAATAGACGTTTTTATCGACATTTAAAATTTATTTTACTTGATACAATATGCATTAAATGCTGTACAATGTATGTACTACATCGCTTCTCGGCCCTTTGGCACACAATGCAGTGTAGTATCTGTAAGATGCTTGTAAGTAATGAACATGTTCTGCTCATAAAAATATAAATTCATTTCACTAGTTGTGCAGTGAGGTATATTAGAAAAGCAATTAAAAATAAAAAAATAGCTAATTTGAATTCTTTGTCAACCATTTTTTTATTATTTTTCTTACTATCTTTATTATATTTAAATAACATTGAAGACGTGTCTGAAATCAGTATGTATGAAATGAGTAATATTGGTACATTATACATATATGACACCGATCCACATATAACTCGACCAGTGCAAGAATGAGTCAACCCTTGTGACTATCGACGACCAAATGTCTGGCCAACGCACCCACAATGCGGCAAACCATGTCATTAAAATGCTCGCGTTTTTTCCGTTTCCCGCATTGCTGTTGGTTGAGGAAAAATGTTACTATAACTCCATCATGTTGATTAGACTTTACCTTCTTATGATAAGGAGTGTTTGGAACACAACTGTGTTGACACCGCACCCACATTGGTGTAAAAAAAACACTCATTGACAAGAAAGCAGTAATATTAAAGCTATATATTTGAGATCAGTATTTAGTAGTAGCATTTTAAAATCTTTGAGTGATAAATGAAACTACGTTTTATGAACTATATTACATACATTATACATTTATAAAATTATATTTTATGAACTTTATAAATAGGATCGCTGTAATGTCCATGATTAGGTCTTTTACAGCAGTGTCCGTTTTTATTTATGTTTAGACCAAAGGTTATCTTACAATCTGCTAGGACGGACGTAAATAACACGTACCACGTGAATCTAAATTAACATAATTATCTGCATAAAACTCCGCGATGTAATCATTAACGATGATAATAATTGTTGGACGTTAATTGTAATTACATAATATAATGGACACGAGCTGTGATGACCTTCGTGTATTCATAAAACATAATTATGTATGTGATACTTCGCAGATAACGAATGCGAGAATGCATAAGTATCGTATTAAAGTACAATGTATAATTATTAAGATACTAAAGATATTCATTGGTTTCCCAGAAGATAGTAAATGTACCAGCTTTTGTACCTTGTAGCCCTTTACTGCTTGGAATTGTTCGCTCTGTTTCTACTTTCTATGCAATTTTCCAGGGTAAGAAAGATAAGAAGAGTTAAAAAGTAGCCTATACATTATTCAATGACTTTGTCTATGTGTAGGGTTGCTAACTAAGCTGTTAATAACAATTTCTTTTTTTCGGTTATGAATACTGTTTACTTTTTTATTTAAAAAAGTATATAAAATACTATGTTCTTCGCTAGTATCAATGTCGTTCACTAATTACTACATTAATAATACGCACGTAACCTCGAAAAGTTGTAGTGTGTGTTCAACAATCCGTTTCATTTCCAACTGAGCCATTGCTGCTGTCTTCTAATAATTAAGTAAATAAATACGGAGCTATTTATTTGAAACTATCTTTTGTCCGCGGCTTCACTCGCGTGAAAGAGTTTTCCAAGATAAAAGTCCCGCTATATTTTCCCAGGATAGAAAGTTGCGTATGTCCTTCGGCAGGGTTTTAAACAATCTGCATATCAAATTTCATACATATCCATTTGGGTAGTTTTGAACTAATCACATTAGGAAAGACAGACAAATGCAACGGGGGACTATTTTTTATAATATATTTTTTTGAACTTTTTAAGAGGAACTATCCGCCATACATGATTGTTGCATAACTTTAACCCGTTTACGCAACGAAAGCTCTCAAAAGGAATAATTTTTCCCGTTTTAATATTGTTAATGTGTGGGAGAAACTCTAAAGAATAGTTATTATTACTTAGAAAAATACTGTTTCTTTTCTTTTACACTATTTACTTTAATTCTCCAATCTCAATATACTTTATTTTTCGTACAATAAGTTGGCAACCCTGTGCCAAATTTTGTCCAAGCCAATTTTATTTTTACGTTAACTTTTAACAATCATCCAAATTTCTTTATAAGCTTTCACATTTAGGGCCAGCTTGACTTCTGGGGTCGGTTATGAAAATTAAATTAAAATATTTATTTTCAATTTACTAACAGAGATGTTGGAGTGGCTGGTGTCGCGAGAAAAACCGGTATTATAATTCATATTGGGCAGCTTGGCGCTTACGTAAAGCCGGCACAACAAATTGACATAATATTTAAGGCCCTGTTGCTATATATAAATCGTCTATTACTAGTTTAGACTAGTTATAGCTTCATGCATTTGTATTTCGATGGATGGCAGGCTGATTGACTTAAGCGACATTAAATTTTATGAATATCTGAATCAGCCCATTTTTCTACGTTTTTGTACCTAGTACCAACTAAAAATATGTCGCTTAAGTCTGCCAACCGTCAATTTGTACAAAACAGAATACATATGTGTTTTTTAAAATATAAGCGTTGATGGTTTTCGGACGCTCAGGAAAGGAGACAAGGGAAGATAATGCCGTTTCAATCTAGCTTCTAACTTATATAGAGAAACAAATTAGTGGAAGAGCATTACTTCTTCTTCGTTTCCTTCCGTATTGAGTATTCTTAGAGGTCGTATCTCACAAATCTCGTCACAAATGATATAATGGCTTTAACTACTAAACTTACAATGCATTAAATAATAAACCGAATTGCAAAATAATTCCAAGAAATGTTTACGAATGCATTTGCTTATGTACTCATGTTTGCAGTCATTTGATATTATCTTGAATGTCTGCTTCATACTATTTACTAAGTGCCTATAATGTTGACAAGATCAATGTAATTGTACTGTACTTTGGACAATGAAATGGAATTCATGATTTAAATCTCAAAACCAATATCGCTTGAATTTTTAATGCCATTCCATACAGAATAATAAATTGCTCTTCTATCTAAGTGGAAGTGATTCATACGTCACAAGTGCTTTGTTAGAGTAGCAACTTGAATGTTAGAAAGGATAATAGGTATTAGTTTTCGTGGAAGTGGGAAACCAGAATACAAACGTGATCTATGTGTCTTCTATACACTATGGGTGACTTTAGAATATTTATAAACGTCTCTTTGACTGCTTCAACGGCGTAGTTCTAATGGCGAGACGTGGTAAGAGTACGTATACTGTGCTGAAATCCTGGGTTCGAATCCCGATTCCGATTCGATTATCGACGTTGCAGGCGAGAACTGATGTTATCAACACCGGACGTTTTAAAGCTGAATGCATAATTATGAGTAATTAAAACATTCTTGTAATTCTTATATTTTAAAATCTTATCTCCTTTAAGAATAAAGGATAATTTGGATATTATAATAAATTATGTACGCAATGCATTTTTCCTGCTGTTATACAATTAATAACATCAATATCAAGATTTTACCTTTTTTTTCATATTTATAGGTATGTAATCGAAGTAGATGAATATTAGTAAAACACAGGGCACAATAAACAAACTCAATTTCTTTTCTTTTTTGTACGTAAATTATAATAAGTTGATTATCTATAGTTGGCGCATAGAACACATTCACAAGTAGTGTATGTGTAATGTAAGTAAATAAACATACGCCAGTCGTCATGACAACGGATTGCTCATGCATCAATAAAGTCAAAAAATATAGTATGACGTTTTGTTTGCATCATGTATCCCTTCATTTATAATATGATGTTTTTTATATACTATGTAAAATGCATTAGTATGAAAACTGTGAACGTGTCAGCATTAGCTAACCGATCCTTTAGTGAAAGATTATAAACCGATTTCAAAAAAAGTAGGAGGATCTTAATTCCACATGTATTTTGTTCTTATTTAGAATATATTTATAAAGTGGATGAAACGTCATGCAATCGTAGTTCAATAATCATTATCAATTTATCAGAATATGATTTACTGTTTGTTGAAATATTAAACAATAAAATACTTTTTTTTTCTATATGCTTCACCGATATAAACTGTATAATGCGTACCTATAATTACAAACAGACGTTATAAGAAAAGTGAAATTAGTTGAAGTATTCAAAACATTCGATCGAGATAATAAATTTTCGTATGTTGCCACCGGTCACGTTTTGTCAGTTCTAAAATGTTTGGGCGTGGGTAGTGGCGCTTATAATAATGCAAATGGCCTGCACGTCTCGTCATGCAGCTGTATAAATAGGTACTCATACATATATGTATACCTAACGTGTAAGTGTATACAAAATTGCTTTAAAGTTTAGACAATCTGTAAAATATATTTTTAAGAATTAGTTCGAGAAGCATTAGTTCGAGATAATCAATTTTCGTAAGTTGTCGCTTGACAATTATAAAACACGTAAACGACTTGGGCGGCTTACTCCGTAAATGACTTGCAGGTCATTTACTCGTAAAAAAATATTTGAACGAATCAGTGTTTACGAATAACATAAAATTACTTTTTAAATAACCGGTCTTCAATACATATCAATGATTAAAATCACCATTATGATAAAATGCATAAAAATAATTACAATAACCGGTCATTATCCGCTTCGAATCTATTGCTGTGACTAATAAATGAACTTTTTTAATAACTTCAATGTATGAAACTAATCAAATGATAAGCAATAGGGATAGATGATAATTACGGTTTCAGCGACCGTCAGTACGAACTGTTGAGTATTTGTGACCGTCGCCATCAGAAAATTTTAATCCTTCGAATAAAGAAAATTTAGGGGCTCTCAACAGTTGCAAATCAAAGCAAGGTATGTCAATCACTATGTTTTTTAACTTGCTGTAGTTTCTTTGTTAAGTAGGTGTATTGTAAATTGTATTTGAGTCTGTACAGGAATCCCCGTATTCTTTAGACACCTGTTTAACCACTAAACAGCGTTAAGTAAAGAAGAAGGAAAGAAAAATATTTTATTAGTCACAGACATAAGAAATAAACCACACATCAGTGACGAAGGGTGAAATGTTCCGAAAGGGAATCAGACACAACATATAGGTACTAATATGCACAAATGCGGTCTACAAACATTCTTAAGATAATTAGAATGTTCATTATGAAAGTGAAGCCTGAGAAAGTGAAGACTCTTCGTCCCTGCCAAACATTAACCATCTTATTCATAGACGTTATTTATCTAAGGATGGAACATTGCTGTGATAACAAATCTGTTTCTCAGCTTTGTTTATCTAACGGCTTGCTGTTTGTTCAGCTTTGTTTATCTGACAGCCAACTAGATTCAAGTTGTATCTCAATATCTACTCGATACGAAGGCTGCCATGCTGTCAGCAGTGAGAAACAGGCTTGTTATCACAGCAATGCTCCATCCTTAGATAAATAACGTCTGTGAATAAGGGGGTAAAACTATAAGTTGTAATACAACTTAGGGCCTAAGTTGTAATACTAAGTAGGCACTCAACTTACTGTTTTTTCCAAGTTGGGAAGATATTAGAGTATATACTATTAATATAGAGTATCTTATAAGGACAAACGTAGCTTACCGCTATTCAAATTCTATAACGTTGTAATACAATATTGGTCTTCCTATTGTTTTATAAGCTATCTTGGCGTATACTTGATTTAGACTCTTGGCGAATAATTTTCCTAATAACTTGGCGAATGAATATCCGTATGAATTTTGAATAACGAATAACCCATAATAAGGTGTTTACACACTCGTATACAACTATTCGTCTGTACTCGGCATGTATCTAAATAAGAATTTAAACGAGTAACTTGTTTGTATAGTCATTCATTCCAATAAAAAAAAACTATAAATAGCAATATCCTTAATGCGTAAAATCCAGGCTTATCGCAAATTAGATTGATTATATAAAAAACCGTCAACCCGGAAATCTCACTTGTCACTTGTAAATTTTAGCTAGAATCGGCTGTCTTAATCAGTGTGACCTAGAGCGGTTAGTGAAATATCGAATCGAGCCGCACGTGCCTCTAGTACGTGATATCAGACCGAATGGCTGCAATGCGCAGCAGGTTCTGTTGTCAGTGTGTAGATAATTATTTTAATGGGTTACAATTTATCTTTGTGACATTGTAACGGACCTGTCTAATGCTGATGCTGTTAGCTTTTGTCTGCGGCTCCGCCCGTGTCAAACAGTTTTGCGGGATAAATATTTTCACGGCATTAAAAGTAAGCACTAAGGAGTAATGTAGCTTTTATTAGCGAAAAAAAAATTGGTTTAGTAGATTAGCGAGTTCAACAAACAAGCAAACTGTTCAGTTTTATATATCAGTATAG
This sequence comes from Manduca sexta, assembly GCF_014839805.1. Taxonomy (NCBI): domain Eukaryota; kingdom Metazoa; phylum Arthropoda; class Insecta; order Lepidoptera; family Sphingidae; genus Manduca; species Manduca sexta. The sequence goes on along the minus strand of NC_051122.1, from coordinate 4,569,498 downwards.
ATTTTCGTTTGTGTATTACTTGCTTATTTTGTTGAATGCAATGAGAAAATAGGTTATTGTTATAAGTTCCCTTATTAGTCAATGACTAGTAATATTTATTTGAAACATTTATTAAACTGATTACGATTTATGGTCAAAAAAAAGTACAGAACCAACTATTTTGCTTCGTCGTGTGTCGCAAATATTATGCAAAACTATGGATACAAAACTGGTAAATTTTTATACATGGATGTACAATCGATCGATGATTGATGATCGATGTCACTGAGAAGCAATACCTATTAAAAAAAAAAAAAAACTATCCAAAAAAATATAACCAACTTCCGAAAAAAGAAGTCTTTTATTTCTCACTTTTTAGTTATACACCTAAAAATGACATCTCATTACATACACCTTCTCACTCAAAATATAAATTCCAATATGTAATTTCTAATGACTTAATTTAAACTTTCAATACGCTAAATATTAAAAACTGCAGATCTATGGAGTAATTATGTGGTCCATTATAAACATCGTAGCATAGTAATTTTCCTGATTTATTGTCTGTTTACGGAGTTCTGGTGCCTATCTTTCGACTTCATGATGAACTCCACTTTACTAAAGGGTATTTTTCTAAATGCAAATGCTTAAATTTTTAATCATTTGCATTTAAAAAGTGAAAATAACAATTTGTAAAATTGCCGTTAAAATTTGTTAAAAATGTTTATTTTTTTTATAACTAGAAATTGATACATATAAACTATTTCATGATGAATTCTTATATATTTAATAATAGAATTCTTCATTTATCATAAATTCATAAGTCATAAGTTACATTCCAATTAGATAATTAAAGCGAAAAGATCAAAATTGGTTGGTCTGACTATAAAGATAGCCGACGCGCTAACTCTACGCACACAGCTACGCAACGGCTCTGTGTGAGTGAATTTTGCGAAGAATTACCTATAATTGACTTCACGCGCGGCACGTAAACGCTCTTAATTGTTTTCTGATTTAAGTTGTCCATGATTGGAATTTTTGCTCGCTATGGCGATACGTTATCGCACCACGAAGCGGATATAAGCTGTGGGTCACTATTAGATTCTATCTAACAGCTGTTCAGGGTTAAGATCAAGAAGATATATTTTTTTATGTTTATTATTAATTGCTTATCTAAGCTCCTTGACCCCTTTAATAATATAAAAGCTAATTACTTAAATGACTGACTCATCAAACCGTCGAAAATTAAAGATCGATATTGTTTTCAATAAACGATCTCAATCTCAATTTTCAATCCGATTTCGAGAATAAACCAATTAAAATAACTTATTTCGACAGCTGCAATTAACACTACGCTAACTTGAAAAAGTCAACTTTACAGGAGAGACGTTTAAAGTGAAAAATAAGATAAATTTTATAATACTAGAGCTTTCTTATTGAGCGTTTTGTATATGTCAATAATTTTTCATTTTGTGGCAAAAAAAATATTTTGCATTCTGATTGGTCCATTTTTGAGATAGATCGAAAAAGCGATTGAGATAGTTCATTGTAAATGGCGGTAAGTCGCATGTATGTGGATTTCAGCTATTGTTCTTAAATTGCATTGAACTTCTGTGTTTTGGCAAACTACACGAGTTATCTATATTATTATATGTGTTTTATATCGTGCGAAATACAATACGTGAGGTATTCCATTAATAGCTAAAGATAATTTGTTGTTTTAAAATTACTTTATGATGGGAATATACTTTTGTGTTAATTTTTTTATAGTATTTAAAAAACAAACAGTTATACTGTTTGTTTACCGATTTAGTTATACTAAACGCTAATAGTTAAATCAACGAAATTCTTGCCAAGGACAGCATCAATCCACCTTAAGACATACATTTACCGAGCAGTGTGTTTCCTACCAAGCACTCTCGGGTTAATTCTATAATCAGTTAAATAATGCGAATTGTTTATCAACAAATTACTGAACTGGTTTTGATGTATACGAACGAGTCTTAATATCTATAATTATGGAGTTACAAATGTTTATACTGAAAAAGATTATTTACTATTAATAATGACGGACAACACCCAAGAAATAATACAATAGTTTTACAATAGTTTCTATTACAACGTAGGTGAGCATTAAAAAGTATATTGTTAATTATTCGTCCCCTGAATTGAGGAAGACCACCTTCACATGACATCAGAAGAAAGTTATTAGTCAAAAAGGCTTTGAAACAAAAAATGAGATACATGTGAATTGTAAAAACATACAAATAATTAGAGCAAATCGTACTCTATTAACTAAATACATATTTCCCTGTTCATATCTTGTAAAAACGTGTCGAATTAGTACTAGGAAAATAGTGAAGACACTTCTACAAACCGACCGCTGTCGTAAAATATTTGTGTACATTTAATACCTTAATAGATCAATCATAACGCTGATTGTTACTCAACTTGCAATCTACGAGTCGACAAAGAGATTGGTTATTTAAGGCCAACTGTACTGTACGGCGTACGTATCCGTATAACCGTAACAGTTCACACCAAATTGATGTTTAGCTAGGGGAAGGGTACACGATATGTAACCGACCTGAAAACAACCATGACACCTGCCATAGTCTCGTATCGACGAATTGCGTTCCAGGGTTATCTGGTGTACGCTGCAAATGCAATAAGACAGGCCGGCATAGTTCTAATGACCGTGAGAAACTTCACTCGTTGATTATATTCAGACAGTATGGTATTAATAGTAGATTCAATAGCCCTGTTGCCATGCCAAGTAAATAAACTTCATATTATACATATTAATTGTGTACTTAACATAAAATTCAATAAGGCTTTTCCACGTCAAATTTTATGGCCGGCATGAAGTCAGTTATTATAGTCTGACAAAAGCCACGACGTCGTCGCTTCAAATTCAGGCAATAAAGATTGACAATAACTGTACAATTGTTCCCGTTTCCCTTGACTCGTATCCAGGGAAAACACGGCAGCGGAATAAATGTTTGACGGTGTGGAAATAGATCACTTGCTAGTGATTTAAAATAGATTGAGCTGTTGCTACGGAGGTATGACAGCGAATGATTAATAATATTGTAGTATTAGCAAAGACATTAAACAGTATAGTTATAGGCCGAATATCAAGTCCAAATTTGTGCTCTGAAAGTTATTACCAATTGGTAATAAATCGTTGCTGTGGTGAAGGGTTCATATAACTCTATTCCTGTCGCCTTCCATTTTCAATAAACGGTCTTAATCGCTATTTTCGATGTAACTCAAAAATGGATCAATCAGAATATAGTTTTTTTGAGAGCTTACAAATGAATTATTTTTTATTACACACAAATCTATACTATTATATAAAGCTGAAGAGTTTGTTTGTTTGTTTGTTTGTTTGTTTGTTTGTTTGAACGCGCTAATCTCAGGAACTACAGGTCCAAACTGAAAAATTCTTTTTGCGTTGGATAGCCCTATGTTCATGGAGTGCTATAGGCTATATATCATCACGCTATACCCAATAGGAGCGGAGCAGTAATGGCTAATCTCAGGAACTACCGGTCCAAAAAGAAATATTCTTTTGCGTTGGATAGCCCTTTGTTCGTGGAGTGCTATAGGCTATATATCATCACGCTATACCCAATAGGAGCGGAGCAGTAATGGCTAATCTCAGGAACTACCGGTCCAAACTGAAAAATTCTTTTTGCGTTGGATAGCCCTTTGTTCGTGGAGTGCTATAGGCTATATATCATCACGCTATACCCAATAGGAGCGGAGCAGTAATGTCTAATCTCAGGAACTACCGGTCCGAACTGAAAAAATATTTTTGCGTTGGATAGCCCTTTATTCGTGGAGTGCTATAGGCTATATATCATCACGCTATACCCAATAGGAGCGGAGCAGTAATGGCTAATCTCAGAAACTAGGAGTTTGAACTGGGCCCTTATTCTCTATCCCGCACGTTATTTTAACAGTGCGTAACAAGCACGTAACACAACACATCATGTTTAGGACTATAGAAATTTGGCTTACAGAATACCATTTCACGCACATTTCTCAAAGATAACATGACACGGCCGCGTTACGCGTTTACACTATCATACAGAATAAGGGTCCTGAATAATTCTTTTGTGTTGGGTAGCCCTTTGTTCCTGGAATGCTATAGGCTATATATATCATCACGCTATACCCAATAGGAGCGGAGCAGTAATCGCTAATCTCAGGAACTACCGGTTCGAACTAAAAAAATATTTTTGTGTTGGATAGCCCTTTGTTCCTGGAGTGCTATAGGTTATATATCGTCACGCTATGACCAATAGGAGCGGAGCAGTAATGAAACATGTTGCAAAAACGGGGACAATTTATTAGTTATGAGAACTTCCGTTGCGTGCGCTGCGTAAACGGTTAAAGTTATGCAACAATGATGTATGACGGGATTGTTCCTCTTAAAAATTTCTAAAAAATATATTATAAAACAAAAGTCCCCCGCTGCATCTGTCTGCCTGAACGTGTTACACTAAAAAACTACCCAAACTATTAAGATGAAATTTGGTATGGAGACAGTTTGAGATCCTGGGAAGAACATAGGCTCCCGGGAAACTACTACTTTTATAACGGAAAACTTTAGCCTGAAAACTTTATAACGCGGGCAGAGCCGCGGGCAAAAGCTAGTAAGGTTATAATCGAGTACACATTGTATACAAAACAGCTTAATTTTTTTTAACATAATTATAAACTAAAACTTGTATTCCGGATAAGATGTGATTCATTTTAATTGGTTTTCTCGAAATCGGATTAAAGATTGAGATAGGGATCGTTTATTTAAAAAAACTGTTAGAGGATGTAGGTAAGAACCACAATGAGGAAAGTCGTAGGTTATGTAATAAATACAAGTTTTTGTGACCGTACATATTTTTGTTTTATGGCTTAAAGTGACCATACTTTAAGAAATAAAACATTTAAAATATTTGAATTTCGCGTTGCGGAAATATTCTTTATATGAATGTTCCGTAAAACTAGAAACGGTCAAATGTAAGATTAATATAATTGTTGCAAATACTTGATATTTTGGCAATTTTCCAAATAAAGAAGTCTAGCGTAACATCGTGATTTTACGTTGTATCAGTATTAGTGCCCTTTAAAAAATAAAAAATCCGTACATGATTGATTGTAATTTGTCAATATCTATGAAATAATGTCTTTAACAACTTTAATTCCCGTATGAACATTTATTTTTAACTCTGTAGTATTTTAATATTTGATGACGTCCAATAATGACCATTATTTTTATATTTTTTTCTCATTGTATTTTATTGAAATAAACCAAACATATGAATGCTTGCATATTAGCTTCACAAACCAATGAACTTATGGGTACATACAGGGCAGGGCACTTATAGTTTGCGAAATAACTGCACTTGAACCGTAATTTAATATCGCTGATGCATATAAATTCAATATGCGATTTCGTTACGGATTCCGTGAAATATATATTATATTTTTTAATAAAAAACAGCCAGTGAAACAAAACTCTTTATTGCACACGGCTGGCATACACATCGTTGTGTCAATTTGAATAATGAATACATTTGACAAGATTTATATTGTTATTTGTTGAACTCGGCAAATTAAAGGTAAAGTTTTGTGTCCATATAATTTTTATATAGTATTTAAATAATGAATCCAACAATGCAAATTTATATAAATTACTAAGTGTTGTTCGCGGTTTCGATTGCGTATTGAATAGCTTTCGGTACAAAAGACCCTAGAACAGCGTGCGACGCTGGCACCATCTAAAAAAAACATTATTTCACGTGCAAATTACCGGAATAAAAAGTAGCTTATGTGTTAATCCAGGATACCGTCTACCCATGTGCCAAATTTCATCTAAATCTGTTGTTTTTTCTACTTTTACTTATAACAAACATACAGATTTCAAAACATTTTACAATTTTTTGCATTCGTAAATATATGTATAGTAAAATTCTAGTATAACTATATATTTTCGCACTTCATTCCGCGGTAGTGTTTCTTGTTCCATTTTTATTTTATGACTAGGTTATTATTTATCACATATTATACCAAAATGTAGACTTCCAGTTGGACCTATATGCTTACCAAAATACATACGGGGGTACTCAAACCTCGCCGAAACATAAATTATACATAAATTGAAATCCAAAAAGATATTTTTTTCCCGGCCCATTTCGGACCCATACGTCAGATTAACAAACTAAAGACGCAATAAAGCAAAAAGACGTTCCATTAAATACATACATGGAGACAGCGATATCTATCAATATTTTCACTCAATCGATAATACTTGGATACGTAATGTACCGAATCTAAACGACAATACGCTACCAATCTCAATTCACGGTCAAGGCCGAATTATTTAACTTGACGTAACGCGCAGTTTTTATCTGCTTTTATACACGGATAGACGCTTCATTGTATAGATATTATTTAATACCAGTTTCAAACAGTTCATTTTGAGAACTAATGCTATTAATAATAATCAAAATTATCGGGGAAGCATACCTGGAGCCATAAGCGGAATGCCTTTGTACTATCGTTAACACTAATAGAAAATGTATATGGGATTGATCTACGGCCTTTGTAGATGAAATGGCGGGATATCAAAAGCCTTGAAACTAGAAATGACGACTAAAGAACATAGTACAGTAGGGTGTTCTGTGGTAGTACAGTTTTTATAAAGGTGTGACACAGTGCCTTATTCTTCCGAGATCAACTTGTATTGCTATAAGCGTCTGGCTTCGTTTCCGGTTGTACAAAAAAGGATATTCTATATTTTTAAAAATATTATGCTGGTTAACCAAGTTATTTTGGCAGAATGAATAACAAATATCAATAAAAATATACATGTCTAATGTTTATTTTAAACTTGCAAATAAGGTGGACCACTTGAAAAATTCATAGGACCATGTTTGAAATGTCGCTCCGCAGCTCTTGAACGGAATTTATTTGCTGTTTATATCCAAAATAAATATTAAGTTTGTAATCTACAATTCTTTGAACTTTATTCAAAATTTACATAAGAATAATAATTTTAAGATTTCATCATGTAAACACATTAAAATTTTAGCATTAAATCTAATCTCTGTTTACTTTTCCTGATAACAGCGATAAGATCTTATATCAACGATCTTAATTCATGTAATCTTATTTTATCTTTTGCATTGATTTGGATCCATTAAAATGCATTCGTTTTTCTGCAATTTGTCATCACGATTTTACTAAATATTTTTTTTTAGTTTGTTACAATAATAGCAAAACATATAACATGTCATATGTGTGTTGTTAAACACTATATAATTTCAAATATGTATGCCTATTACAGGCGAACGTCTTTGACCATATTTTGTTAACAAGAAATAAGAAAAATAAATATCTTAAAGATGTTAGTTGCTTGAAGTATTAAGTAATATCTATATATATATAGGATTTACACTTTGTTGCCTAAAGGTTATTTTTTACATCTAATACTTACCTAAATTATAATTTAAATCAATATGGCATATAGGGTCACTTTGTCATCGCATAAAATGAAAACACGTACTCATATTTCTGAGTACTTTATCAGCATAAAGCCCAGCTTTGATTGCTGATTTTTTGATGATTTTGTAGTCTAGCCCATTCATTATTTACTACATAATGTTATTTTCCCGTGACACGCGTAATGTCATGTAACTGTCGTGTAGCTGTCATGTTTGCCGGCAAACATTCCGATAATATATGGGCTAGTGCGAATATGGCGTGTGCATGACTGTATTTCTTACTGAAAGCGGGATGTTGTTAGTGCTATGAGTTCTCTTAGAGTAGTAGTAATGACATTAGGACGTGTAAAAGTAAAATTACTTTTTATTGATATTTATTTTATTCGTTTTTTTTTTATATAGATATGTAATATATTTCATTTATCATTGCAATGTCAAAAGGACCCTGTTCACAAGGGTTTTTACTTGTTATTGATTGAGCGGATCGTATTCGTAAATGCAAGGCAATAAAAACCGAGAATGGTTTTTGAAGCACCATGTCGACAAATAAAGCTGCCTCGGTGGCGTAGTTGTATTGCATGTCCGGTACAATAGCGCTCTGAGGTCCTGGGTTCGAATCCCGGGTCGGGCAAAGTGATATTTGGGTTTTTCTGCTCAGTATCAGCCCGGAGTCTGGAATTTGTGCCCGATATGACGATAGGCTCGCCCCCTATCACATCATGGGACGGAACATACTTGGCGAAAAGTGGGTGCCCTAGTTGCGCCTCTGCATACCCCTTCGGGGATAAAATGCGTGATGTTATGTATGTCGACAAATAAATAATTAATTATGACTATATAAGAAAATAAAGTCATAATAAGAAAATTGTTTTACTTTACAATATTCATAATTTTGTTACAATCATCTTCGTGAGTTGCTGTAATCGAGAATCGTAAAGAAATCGTAAAAACAAATAATTTAATTCAGACTCGATCATATCAGGTTGAATGAATAGCGTTAATTTTTACATTTCCTTGATAACCCAAAATAAATTGAACCAGAATAGAAGTGACTAAATTGAAGGATAAAAAAATGACATTAACAGACTAAATTAGGAATTTGACGTTCACTTTAACGGTATTTGGTTTACAACTAAATTAGGCCTTGCTAAGGTTGGTCGCGACTGGTAGCTTCACATTGCCATACAGTAGTATCAATCCATTCGGAGCAGACTACCCAAGTCACTACATTTTTTAATTTAATTCCAAGGAGTAAATTTTAGACATTTCTATAGACTAAACAACTTTACAAATACGATGTAAAAACCTATAATGGCACAAAGTTACCACGTAAAAATAATTATTTGATTTCATATTGCAACACAAAACATGACGAGCTATACAATAGGTAGTTATAAAATGCCGAAATCACACGCGAAATGCTAATTTAAAGATAAAGTGTACGATAAAATCTACAGTAGGTATTGTCTAGACAATAATAATATATTTTTTGTTAAAGACTGTTTTATACATTATTGCTGCTTTGGCAGCTTATATTTATTTTGAAAAATCCGTATGACGATCGGATTTACTCAATTTTTGTCACCGTCTGTTTAACACCGTGCTAACCAAAGGTCAGCATGCTTCATATCGGTTGAAACAGTGACTGATTGGCTAACGGTGAAACGAAAGTTATCCCTTTCTATCTCCCCACCCCGAAAAATATATTGTTCAGTTCTTATTTACCTACGATATCCCCGACGACGCATCTCTATGTTCATGCTCTCTTTCCTTTTGCTCTAATCCCAATGTGGCGTCGGCGCAACACATTTTATCAAGTATGTATGTTGGATCGTAAAAACACGATCGGGGATCTGACCTGTTCTAGATAATCCATGCAAATCGAAATAACACGGAAAATTTCACCAGGATTCGGACTCAGGAGCTCTTAATCTACAGCCTATATCTGTTGCCCATGAGATCAAAGAGAAAAATTTATTCATCAATAAATATATTTGTTTCAGATGTGCGTACGCATATGGCTAGAGGTTGGTCACGAGTGCGAACCGCGGCGATCCGCGCTTGGCCGGGCGCTTGCTCTGGACTGGCGGGTGTGGGTGCGTGGCGCCAGCGGTCACGACATCAGCGCCTTCGTGCACAAGGTCGTCTTCCACCTCCATCCACCAACGGCGTTTGTCTATCCCAAAAGAGGCAAGGACCTTTCCAGTTATCATCATCATCCATCCTAAGCAATCCGCTGCTGCGTCCAGTCCCGTTTTATATGGCTATCTTACAATCAATTGATGTTCCGTATTCGATGAATCCTATAGAATATCATGTCCCTAGGACAAAGAAAATCCTGACCCAAGGCAAATTAGCCGCTCAGTATGCTCGTGTGACGGAGTGGTAGACCTTATACCTCGTGCTGCCTGATTGGGTTTCTAACTTCTGTTTAACAAAGTATATTAGTTACAGACTTCATCTTGATTTACTACGAATTTATTTGACCCGACAAACTAAAATGGGCTGATTTACCACTTTTATATGATGAAGTGTGTGCACCAATATTTTTTTGTCCTTGACGATGCATGACACCAGTCGGGCCATAGATGATGTAAATAGAACCTTCAGTTTTCGTACGCTGCCGTATAGGGCAGGGTGGTGCCGAGATTAAGATGGCCACTATCGGAAACAAAAATATACCGGTACATTAATTTTATATAAGAATGCCAACGTTAAACTGTGGTGCTTGTTTATTATACAAAATTATGTTGCACGTGATGTCAGGGCCCGTTCCCACCACAAGTGTGTGGTCAAACTTTTGAACAGGAAAAACCAGAAATTTTGATGCGAAGCCGCGGTTCCGATTGCCACAGATGTTTTTCCTGATCCGCAAATATTTGTTACGGATCTGAAGGTCTGGATAAACAATAGCTTTCTTAGAATTGGCACGTAAGCTAATAAACTTGCTTACCGTGACACCAACGAACGAAAATGTGCTTCACATTTTGTATCAATATCTACCCCTTTGAGAATAAACGTGTAAAGTATAACAGCTTCACATTGAGAGTAAACAATGTGCGTGTAATAATATTGTAATGTGATCGCCGTTATCAACATGTTGATAGCCCGAAGCCAACCCCGAACCACCTATGACAATATTATCTCGATGACATTACTGCGCCCAGCGGCGCTCGTCATCGATTTAAATAATGTCAATTTTCTAGATAATGAACTCGTTCGCTCTCTCTTTCAGTTCTCCAAGAGCCACCTTACGAGATCCAAGAGTCCGGGTGCGCATCGATAGACATACCGATACATGTGTACCTGAAATACAGTAACCGTCCAAAGAAAATTCGACTCAGATACAGTCTGCACATAGAGAACAACACCAAGAGCAGTTCAGAGTCCCGGTGCATATACTACGACTTCGAGAACCCGTCGGAGCAGCTGTGCCAGGCCCTGATGAGCGGCGGCGGGGAGCCGGTGTCGCGCGCCGCCGCGCTGGACGGCGCCAAGCGGCTCGTGGTGGTGCTCTCCGACGGCGACGACCGTCCGCGCCGGCCTCTCAAACCCAAGAAGTACAAGTTCGTCGAGCCCGTGCCGTGCAAGCACGCGCCCAAGAAACGGACCAAAACCTATATACTAGACGAGATTTGCTCAAAGTGCGGCGAATCGACCGCAGTCGACATCAGAAAACAGCTGCGCGCAGTGGCCATGACTGACGAAGAGATAAGCCAAATATCGCAGTTGTACATGTCGTATACGAGTTACGAGAAATCTGTGGACGCGCTAGTGTTGCCACCGCTGACCGACCCCATATACAGGGTGCCCGAGCTGCCGATGCGCCTGCGCGAAGCTCTCAAGACTGCCGACGCGGGCCACGCGATGTGACGTGCCTTCTGTAAGACACTCGTGATGTGATATTACTCGGTGCCATTAACACTTGGTGCATTTGTTGCGCGCCCCTCTAGTGTTCACATAGTGAAGCCGTGAAAATATATTGAATGAATAACATTTACTCTCTCGTTATATTTTATATAAAATTTACTTGTTAGAGAATTATTTACCTACTTCTATTACTATACAAATACCTACTATAAAAGTACATTAGAATAAGTGGTAAGTTACCGTGGTACGAATACGTGCGCTGTGAATAAGATCTCAATTCTCAAAAGAGGTGTCTATTTATAGCTTGTAGTGAATAGTGAAATATATATTCGTTTATAAGTAAATTAGTTATACGTGATTATTTATAGTCAAGGTTGTGCAAGTTAGTCAGGTGTTCAGCCTAAATTGTAAAAGTTTTAACTATTTATGCTATTAGTAATTGTTTAAATAATGTCTAAGTAAGGATTTCTTCCTATTTATCTCAATTTTGCTTTGATGTGAATATCGGAGACATTTTTTTGTACATTTGCATTAAAAGTTGTTTAGCTTATATACGTATTGTTAATCATTAAAATAAGGCAAGCGTAATATGACAGGGTATTAGAATTTATTGCCTCTTTCAATGAAAGTACTGTAAAGAGGAAATATGTATTCCAATTTAACGCGAATTTTATATCGTGATACATCAAATTGTTACATATTATTGCTATTAAAAAAATATATATTTCCGTGATGTTTTATTCCTCAATGACAATAAATATTTAAACAGTTATCTAAAATCGGATTTAACAAAAGACGCATACCTACTGCCTAGTCTGTCTTAAAACGGCTAAACGATTTTTGATATATTTTCGGAAATTGATTGAAAGGAATCTAAAATAAAAACCTAGCTATTTTAACCATCCGATTCTTACAACATAAAGAGCTCGAAATAACGACAAGCCGAAATGGCGCATACAAAACTCGACATTAGTTATAGCCTGACTGTGAAGTGCATTCAGGTAGAAAAATATAGGAGACTATGAATTGCTCGCAGGTCCCGCATGTACACATGTATATGTACTCAGGAACATCTCATTACATGTATGGTAATATAATGATAAATTAAATCGATTAGGAAGTATGTATACGGGTTCGAATTCCTTTCATCATAAAAAATATCGTAGTTTATGGTACCTCCTTAAGGAGTAAATCAAACCAAAAAAAAAAAAAAGTTTATGGTGTTTAGATGACGTTTGACATCACTCATTTGTAACGTCACTGTCAAGTGTCAAGTTTTCTTTAGGACGTCAATTGTCAAAAACCCAATCTCGAACTCATGCATTGGAATCATAAAAAATAATAAAAGCAAGGTCAAATTTCAATAGTTTCGTCAATATCCTTGTGCAGTAGTTGCTTGACATACAATTAAATATGGTGTGCGTTCCGTGCTTTATAATTCCAGTTCTTTTGTTCCTGTGGCACAAGTTTATACAACCCTACGTGCTTCGCTTTTGGAACCCATGGGCAGTCAAGGACGCGGATGGAAACGTAAAGACAGAATTTCCATTCCAATGTGAAGGAGGCGTTTGTATGTTCAAACGAAAACAAGATGACAAGGAACAAGACACACAAGCACAAAATGAAACTAATACACCAGACAACAGAATAAAAGCAGATTGACGCATTTTATTTTAAGTTATAATTTAATTAACTTGGAATTATCCACCCAAAGTGACCGCGAGACTATATTTTCAATACTATCAAATATTAACCTTGTTATTGTCTCTAGAAAGTTCTAAGGCACTTCCTACTGCTTATTATACCATATAATAGTATTGTGTTAGATATTAATTAATGATAAAGATTACAAAGAGGTACCATCATTGTGCAGCATTTCATTTAAGATACTAAGTATCTATTCAATTCAAATGAATAAATAACTGTCTACATTTCCATAAGTTTGTAAAACTATAAATAAAACAAAAATATGTATTCAATTTGTAATTTTATTTAAACTGAGCTGAAGAAATGAAACATGTTTTGTGCAATCATACATGATGGTATTTTATGTGGTATTTATTAATCAATACATGCATAGTCATAGATGTAATCAGTATTTAAATACTATTGCTATTGAACTTTGGCCATATTGGGACAAAACTTGCACATAGATCGCACCTGTGCACTTTTATAATCAATTCAGTTCAAAAATTAAAGTAAAAAAATAGCTACTCTTAGAATTGGATTCATAAAAGGGCACCCAGTAAGCGACATTGTTTTCAGAAAATAAATTCAGCATCAGTAAGTCATTATAATTTCGTCAAGTTTAATCCTTATGACATACCTTACATTTAACTTATAATGAAAAGTCCTAACAAATAGTGTCTGCAACAGCATTTCTTGAACATTGTTACAGACACTATATATTTGCATTAAGTGTGTGTCATCCTATGCCATCATATAAGAACCTGAAATTTTATACTGAACACTGTAACTATGGACAAAGTACATTTCCTATGTATATGGGAAGTCACTGGGTGGTTAGCTACCATTGGCATAGACAAGACAAAATGGTAGGTTTCAAAAAGTCTGTTACGTCTTATTATCAGTATTTATCTTTACTTAAATATATTTGCTAGTGTGTGACAAATTAAGTTTCACCTAACTGCCCCAGCAGGCGGATAATGTTTTATTATATAATCGAGAAAAATGGAACAGAGGGCAAAATACATGCTAGAGACAAAAGTAGACACACACTGTACATTCTTTCAATGGCAATCACACACCAGCATTTATGAATACACCGCAGTCCATAACTGGCTTGGAACAAATACGAAAGTAATTTTAAACAAATCACTTGACATTTTTAAGCTCTACTTCAAACACAAGGGTCGAGTTTGGTGGGATCACTGGTGGGGACCCTTTTGCTCCATATCTGTGAAATGAAATACATGCTTGATATGTGTACATAAAATACAATATTTTAATTTATTACTGGCATATTGTTTTGTAACAAATTGAAAACAAAATGAATTGTCTAGCATGAAATACATAGTATTATTACTTAGCAGCATTAGATAAATGAGAATTTATAAACTTACGCCATTGCAGGTGGGCAGATGATCTTCCTTTTGCCTCCAACCTTCATACCGTTGACACCAATATCCCAGCCACTGATTACTTCCTTACCACCCAAACGGAATTTGAACCCAGGCCCTTTGACGCAGTTATCAAACATTTTGTTGTTTTGCTTCAGGCGACCTTCGTAGTACACCTACAAAATAAAATATCAATGTGATAAATTTGGAATGTTCCTAACACGTTGACTGCGGCTCAGTTAACTATTGTGTTTTTTGGGTGCGTTGCGCGTGCGGCCAGGACATAACTAATACGTGCCTATCTGAGAATGTCTCACCGACTCGCGTCGCGCCGATACCCTTCGTGCGAGGCGGCCGCAATGGTTAGATCATTAGTTTACGGCGAAGTCAATGTGTTCATATCGTAACAATGATTGGAATATTTACTTTTACTACTATCAAAAATAAATAAAGCTATTAATTTACATTTCAAATGACTAACCATGACAGTTTTGCCGGGCTTTGCAACAGGTCCATTGCCAACTTTCAAGTCCTCGATCTGAACACCACCGCTGAGGCTTTTCTTTTCTTTCTTGTCTGCTGGGGCCTCCTGCTGCTCTTTCTTTTCTGGCTTTTTCTTCTCAGCCTTTGCTTCGGGCTTTTCCTTCTGTTCATATTATAAAAAAACATTGCTGATAACTGATAACTCAAAATATATTAGACAATGTCAAAGGCAAAATTCTAGGATAGCAGACCATTTTATTTTTTTGTTATCCTAAACATTGACTATCCCAATGCATAGTAAACTTCCTTGTGATTGTTATCTGCATCACATAGTAATGATTCTTGTTGTGCATTAAACATTAACTTCATCAAAATTACAAAACTTCCATACAAAAATATCATGGTGTCAAATAAATATACCACAAAGTAGAAAAACCTTAGAAAGATGTTCAAATAATAAAATGTAATATTTGTAATATGCACCTTAGCTTTCTCAACACCGTTTACTTGCGGTTGTTTTTTTTCCTGTGCCTTTTGTTTCTTCTTGAGGCGTCGTTTCTGCGACTTGGTCAGTTTGGACATGTCGATCTTGGAGTCATCCTTGCTGGTGTCGAGGGTAGTCTCCGCTTCCTCAGAGGATTCTTTCTCATTCGCCTCATCGGCATCTTCTTCCTCTTCCTCTTCTTCATCGGAATCTTCCTCATCCCTAATGACAATAATTATAATATGATAAAAAAGCAAATTTTTTTATTGTTGGATAAAGTTATCAATCAAAAAATGTATAGACTGACTAAATACAAAAGTAACAAAAAATAATTTTATTCATATGAATGATATTTTTAGTTTGCTAATGTTGCAATGCTCTATCTTAATGTTGATATAACATAATCGAAAACCATTTTATAATTGACGGCTAAAACCACTACGAGCTACTACAATAAGTTTTTACAACTTCCATAATTATCTAGTACATACTCATCACTTGCTTCCGCAGAGGTGTTCATTTTGAAAGACTCGTCATTCTCATCAGAGTCAACCTCATCACCGTCCAGCAACTTCTGCAATTGGTCAGCAGCATCATCTTCATCATCATCCTCATCTGAACTCTCAGCTGCAGCAGCTTTCTTGGGTTTAGCTTTTTCTTGCTGTAACAAGGATTATATGGTGTGGATTCTAATCTGTTTATCTTATATTAAACTATACTTTATAGGAAATCAATACTAAATGATAATATTTTTTAAATGTGAATTGTTTCGCTCACTGTACTCATCTAAATGGCCATGGGTAAAATTTGCGGTAACTGCACAAAACATTCCTTGTGTAATTTTGTACAAATTATGGATCTTTACCATATAATGTTCCGAATCAACTCTAACTATGGTTTCCATTATCCACAAAAAAAAGAGGCCAATGATCTCTCCAAACCCAAACAAATACTGAGGAATTCAAGTTTCTAATACTTTAATAATATGACCACTTGGGTTTTCATTCATATAAATGATAGTGGTTTCGAAAATTTCAGCGCGCTAAATTTGTAAATTAAAGAATGCGCAATTAACTCCTGTCAAATATTCTATAGAGAAAAAAAAATCCAACAACTGAGGTTACTTCTATCTTACAAATGAGTTAGTTCTTCCAATAACTCTGATGCGCGTCGTTTTTATGCAATAGACAAAACAAAGGTGAAGTCTTATGGGACCCGTCTTATTTGTGTTAAAGAAAGAAAAAACCCAGTAGATCTTTGCAGCATTTATACTATTACAGTGGAAATTCGATTAGCCGGACCTTAGTTAAACGGTTTCACGATTATTATTATTATTATTATTATATACATCAGGCAGGCAGTTGAAACAACTGATAATGCCCGTATCTCGCTATTACTACAGGTTTTCATTTGCTGCTAAGTAATAATAATTATACTGTGGTAACCGTGAGTCTTGTAGCAATGAAAGCTTGAATAAAACTCAAAAACTTCTAACCCAATAGGGGACCGGCCTGTGCTTGATTTTGTACATTATTCTATATGTAACGGTTAATAATACGAAAAGAAGCTCTCCTGCGAAAACTGCATAAAAAATTGTTAAAAAATGAGCGAGTAATTCATATTTAAAATATTGTAATGTGCAGAAGCGGGCGCGATGTGGGGATATCGCTTCATCTCTTTCTTTCGCACGCGTCGTAATTCCCGATGACGTCACATGTGGGTATTTCTGTGTCCTGTAAATTACCCCTTCCACCGAAATTCAAAGACTTACAACTTATTGATTTTTTACCGGATTTTAATAATTCCTTCTGTGTTATAATTTATATTATGTATATATTTGATAATAGTAAAGAACAAAAATTTGTCCGGTACCCTATTATTTTTTTTTTTTAACAAAAGGCAAACTAAATTACTCTAAATTAAGGCGATACCTCAAGGTCCATTTTCATACATTTTGTTTCGGCTTTAATCTGGGTAACTAAACAAGTATTGGCAAGTAAAGAATTTAAATTCATGTCTAGTTAGTGATTAGTTCTCGCAGTTGAAGAAAAAATGTAAAAATAATTAATAATAATGGATATTTAGGCCTTTAAAATTTAATATGACGAAATTTTAAAGGCAGAAATATCCATGATTATTAATTATTTTACATTTTTCTTTCAACTGCGAGAACTAATCACTAACTAGACGTGAATTTAAATTCTTTACTTGCCAATACTTGTTTAGTTACCCAGATTAAAGGCGAAACAAAATGTATGAAAATGGACCTTGAGGTTTCGCCTTAAATAAAAATCTCTTCATCATACATTCAATTATCCGAATTTCAGAATGTGTGAATGGCTTGAGACAAAAATTTGTGCAGTTAATGGAGTCCACCTCAGAACAAGAACAAGCATAGAAGGAATCTAAATTACCCTCATATACTTGTCCTTTTTTTCAAATAGGCCAAAACAGTTGAAAAGAACGAGACAAATATTATGTTGCTAAGGTCGGCTTGCGTACACTTTAAAACTTCAGCGCGTGCTTTTCAAAAGTGGCTGCATGTTTTGTAATATTTTTGTTGTTAATTCTAATAAATACACAGTGCTGTTTAAGTATAATATAGCCCTATGAACAAGCAATGGCCTGCGTTATTATGGGGTGTAAATCTCATTCTTGTCGTAAAGAAAATGAAACTGAAATCATCAGCTTCCATCGGTGAGTAAACAAAAAACCTAATATATTTGCTTAAACCCTGTACATAAGTGCAAAAAGTATTATTAATTAATTTTTATTACGCTGTAGTCATATTATAATCTGCTGTTGGTCATTCGATACAGTAATTATTAAGTATTTTTCATTTTTATCAATTTACGTAGTCGTGTTCAATAGTGTTGTTCTGCATATTCTGTCGATAACATAGATGTTAATATATTGTAGTTGACTATTTTGCATAAATTGCGTTTTACTTTCAATATACGGTGGTGAAGTGGTAAAAGCCACTTGGAAACCGTGCGCGAAGGCTGGGGGTTGAGGAAACTATCTGATTTTCATAGTGTGTTTCATTGCAGATTCCCCACAGATGATGCTATGAGGCAAAATGGATCGTTGCCATAGCTCGTCCCAATTGGCATTGAAAAAACAGCACCGTGTTTGCTCTATGCATTTCGACAAAGTTTTATTAACTTTGAAATAAGTTATCAAACATATGTGACATGAATGATACCGCTGTGTTTTAATTTTATTGTCCCATTTTAGTAGCTTCTGTCAAATCACACCTCTAGGGTATCTTTTAATCCCTAAGAAAGTCAGAAAAGAACAGAAGGCGTACTGGCTTTCTCCTAAACGAAATTCCGGCCGATTTCTTGTTTGTTACTTACAGCGGTTTCCATTCCTTCCGAAATTTCTAAGATTTTCTTAATTTAATAATCTAAATGCTAAACCATTTTTGTGTGAATGACGTTTTGGAAGGCATGGAAACTGCTGTAAATAACTAATGAAAATTGGATAAAATTTAGCTCGAAGAGAGCCGGTAGTTCTATAGTTTATTGTAATTTAACAGCTTCTTAACGAGTGATTTTATATACCCAGACCTCATTTGGTACTTGAATACCAAATTAGGGTTTTGATATCTTTTTTTAACCTTTATCTAAAATAGCATTTTGCAACGGTTTGTAGTTGACTGACCGAAAAGTGTTTATTTTAGCAGGTCTTTGAATTTACCATAGCCGATAGACAAAGCATCTATCGATATCGATAAGATGTCAGAAGAGATCACAACACAATTAAATTTCTTGCTGTCAAAGACAGAGTACACTCAAATGTCATAATGTTACTTCTATGCTTCTCATTGTTCTGAGCAGTCCACTGTATTAAAAAATATTACTCCACAGAATCAATAATGACAAATGATTATATACTGTTTCATAGCTGTAATACAGCCAACATAAAGTATACTTTATCCACAACAACATAACAAATTCTCAGTTCTACAGTTTCTAAAAAAAAGTAAAAAAAAAAGTTGTCTTCTCAACTAACCTTTGCCTTCTTACTGCTGGTGGCTTCAGCGTTGTTCTCTAATTTTCTCTTGTTCTTGGCGGGGACCAACACTGGTACCTCTTCTTCTTCTTCATCACCTTCCTCATCCTCGTCAGATGCCTCGTCTTCAAACTCAGGATCCAGGTAACCCGTTAAGTGGATATTGCACTTGCCTATAACAACATTTTAAATATTAATATTCTATAGGAAATGTGTACGACGAAAACTCTGCCATCTGGTGGCGCAATCTGGATCTTATACCCTATCAATACTTGACAATGTTATAAAGTATTCATGTTAAAAAAATAAAAAATTACATTTAACTTGTTAATAATGCATTGTATGTCTAGATGCTACGAATCAAATCAAATGGTATGAAATCTATAACATTCTCCACAATAGTATCTACTTATATTCCATGGTTATATTAATAAAGTCGAAAATAAAAAATAGATAAAAGTATGAGTTACAAAACTTTAAAAAAGAAATTAAACCTCCTTCAAAAACCACTAAAAGCCAAAAAAATATTTAACATTACCCATGTACTGGTAACTAATTAAATATGATTTCCATATTTCTTGTTGTTTTAATGAGTCACCAACATCAAAATTGGTTACCATATTAAATTTTTTTTTGTTTTTGGTGCCTATTCAGACAGTTGATTTTTAGATAAAAAAAAATTTTTTTTCTTGTTTTAGTAGCAAATAGACTGTGTCATGACATAGGCATGCATTACAACTATTGCGTCGAGGTGTTATACCTCTGTCTATCCTTGACAGTCATATACATATATGTATGGAAAAAATCAAAATTAATCAAACCAAACATAAAAACACTACAGAAATAATCACAAGCAAATTGCAATCTTATTTACTTGGATGTCTTACTCATTCCAGTTATTTTATTTTAAAAAACAAATTACTGAACCAATTTGGAAAAAAATAATAATTTAAGAAATGTCTTACCATTGGTTAGGAAAGCAATAGAGTCACCGGTCTTGAAGTACAAGTCGAGCGGCACCTGAATGCATTTGTTCTTCTGCAGCGTGCAGACGAGGAAGTTCTTGTTGTCAACAACAACCATGACCTGGCACGACTCATTGTCGCCCGTAGATGTGTCCATAGCAGCCTGGGAAATGTGGAACGGCTTCTCCACCACTTGGGTGTACCGTTTGTTTGGCTCCACAATGAGTCCTGGGTAAAAATAATTATTTAGTCACTACTTTGATCTAGTAGAAACATACTTGAGATGTGAATTGTGTAATATTGACTTGCGACACCCTATCCAGGTGAAAAAAAAAATTTTTTTGTTAGTTGATTGCAATTCTCTTGCCAATATGACAATTTGCATGGCGTCAGCTTGTGGGATGGTAAAAACTTAGTAGAATGTAGATCCACTCATTACTGCCTTTCGAAAATGAATTACTGACTTGATTACCCTAAAAATTCACAATACTTTTAACTCATCCCAAATTGATATAAAATTATTTTTAGATCATGAAGGTTTATCGAATACTTAGTTATTGGTAATCCTTATTTTACCAAATTTTGTCTAAAAAATAAATTGCTTTCCTTTATTTCTAGAAAGAGAAGCTTGATTCAAGCAATACAAAATTGAAGCCACATGTTGAGAAATATTGTGTAATTTTGTGGTTAGCAGCAACATAAGACAACCTTTATGTTCAAATATGATCACTTATAAACACATTTTTTTTTACTTGTTGCAAGGAATATATCAAGTACTAGGCACTTTAGTACCATAGTTTAACAATACTGCTCTAAAATAAAAATATTTAGATAAATATCGCTTAATGATCAATGTTGGAACAACATAGTACATACATCCAGATAATGACCATGCAGACGAAGTACCTACATGTTAATATCTGATCATCACAAATCTAAGTTTGTAACGTGTGTGATGACTGAAAGTTCAACCTGCAGCTAGCATTTTTACATTTTCAGGTTAATTAGCGACGTTTAAGAATCATATCAAAAATTATATAGGCAGCACAATTCCGGAAAAAGACAGCTAATTCTGTAAAATTAAAACTGCGCTATTCGCAATAGCTGACATGCCTCAAGGGCCGGTGCTTTCATTAAAAAATTGGTAAGATCTAAATAATTCCAGACAATTGCACAGTAAACAGTTTTAAAAGTAATGAAAACTTTTAAAAGTAATGACAAAAACGTGCCACCCCGGAGGGCTAACGGCCAACACGTGGTGGTACTTGCCGGCACATTACTTACCCCAAAACATTTTGCTGATGTTATAGGCTTATTTCCTTTGATGACTAGATACGTTGATGTAATTAACAATAAGTGGGATAGTCAATTGTAATGCACTGTTCCGGAAATCTTTTCTCAACGATACGAACCACAGCAACTTTTTAATGCATGTGGGCTTTAGGCTAACGCGGCAAAAATTACCCAGTTTCAGCAGAAAATGGAGAAATCCATAAACTATAGAGTAAACTATAGAGTCTGCTTACTGCTGTAGAGATTTAACTTTTGACAGTTGCAGCAACGCTACTATTGAAAAAAAAATATAGCTGTAAAAAGTGATTACTCTACATCGTTATTTTATATATTTATAGAATAGTAGATGACACAGTGAACTTCGTATCACCTACATTTTTTGTATTTTTTTGCAGTGTATAAATATGTAATGATGGTCTTTCACAAATATAAGATCAAAATCCAAATCGCTCTAGCCATTCTCGAGTTTTAGAGAAGCAAACCAACAGCAATTGATTTATATAGATTGGAAAATATTAAATATCTTTGTAATTTTTTGAGTCCTTTAAACTTAACGAAATATTTAAATAAAATACAAATCTCGCCAAAAAATCCTCAAGTCACTCAAATTAAAAAAAATACTTATGTTTACTTCTTACATTAGCGTTTATAACATATGCAAGATAAGGTATGAACTTAAAGTAAGTAAGGTAGGTAGATACTTCCTCTAGGGGTAAGGAGTAACATTTTAGCTGTAATAGCGGATTTTTTAAATTTTATAACAGTTAGTGTTGCATACTGAAAAAATGTATTCAATGTTTTAGGTAGGTATAGAATGTCATCCTTAAAAATATCATAGACAATAACTTGTTCTTTTTTTAGCCGATACGGCAATACAAGAAGAAAACAAAAAATCTTTCTTTCGTATCTGTCAAAAAAGAAGGCAGTGTTTCAGCCATGGTAAAATATTTAATTTTGTCATAAAATCGTAGTGTATCATTGTAATCATAAGTTAATGTAACATAAAGATGCAAGATTCGTCGCAAGGTATATTTTATTGTTAGTAACGTGTGTTTATTTTACAAATAATTTCTAAATTTACAGGGTCGTGTCAGGACTAAGACCGTCAAGAAGGCGGCTAAGATTATCATTGAGAAATACTACACAAGATTGACTCTTGATTTCGATACAAACAAGAGGATATGTGAGGAAATTGCTATCATTCCTACCAAACCCCTCCGTAATAAAATTGCTGGGTGAGTACTGAGTATCCATTCTCGTGTTTTTAGTAATTGTGTTCTAATGTTCATTGGTTTACAAATAGTGTTTATACACTTTTTTATGTTTTTGATTTAAAATATTTGTTACAATAGTTATAGTTATTCTAATGTAAATGTAATGTAAATAAAAAGCAATCTTCGTAAGTTACGCTTCATATTTTAAGGTTATAATTTAGGGTTTAGAATAAAAAGAGTATTTATACTCTAATATATCTCCATTTCATTTTTGTTTTCAAATTTATAAATGCCATTCAAAAGAGAAAACAATGTATACCTACCACTACATAATATTTATTTTATTGTTTTTATAACACTAACAATTATATTGTAGTAAAAAGTATTATTTTTAGCTGCTTACAAGTCATAAGAAGGAAGATAGTTATTAACATCATTTCAATAGTAAATCTACCACATGAAAGATTTTACTTCAGAATGAGGTGTCAGTTAATGATGTTTAAGTACAGTCTGCTACATAAGTAACTGAATTCAAAACTTCAAATTGCCTATACACATAAATTTTAATTTTAAATATTTTTTTATGTGAAGTAAATTAGTTTCCTCTTATTTTTATGATTCCTTTTTTTTAAACTATATAAGTTAAACTTTTGAACTAATTCAGCTACTTATGTAGCGGTCTGTATGTATGTAAATCATAGATCCTACCTTATGACCTAGTTTGTCATTCTACTTGGGGCTGTGACCTCTTTGATTTCCAACTAGTGTTTGGTATAACTTACAGTTTTATTAATTACTGAATTTTGAATTATGCAGAAACATAAAATAACAATAAATAGTTAACATACAAAACAAAAATAACTAGTTTAGAATAATATTTTCCCTCCTGGGAAATATTGTGAAGTTTTCACTGGCCACACATAATATTTGCACAGCATAATAATGTGAGTAACATTGTGCAGGTTTGCCACCCACTTGATGAGGCGTCTCAGACACTCCCAAGTGCGAGGGATCTCCATCAAGCTGCAAGAGGAGGAGCGTGAGAGGCGTGACAACTATGTGCCTGAGGTTTCTGCTCTCGAGCATGACATCATTGAGGTGGACCCCGACACCAAGGACATGTTGAAAATGCTTGACTTCAACAACATTAATGGTCTGCAGCTCACTCAGCCCGCGACACAAGGTGGTTACGGTGGCAGACGTAATTAAGTTAAGAATAAAACATAAAATATAACTGCAGTTTTATTGTTTTTCTTCATGATACCTTAAATGAAGAGATAGATATATGCCTATTTACCACTGCCCTGTGTTGGACATCTGCAATGAATACAACACTTTTATTCTTCTAACAGACAGAATTCTTCTTTTCTTAGTCATAGAGTAAGTAATATGTAAGATTATAGGCCTCCAAACACACATCTTGTGCATTAACTTTGTGATTTAGAACATTATAAATGCGCGCAAGTAACGCAAATAAAGTCAAACTAGTTTCTATTCTCTAATAATTTAACAATCGTTTTAATTAATTTAACTTTGCATAGTATTGTAATCTCGGATTCTAATACTCTGTGACTAATGCGAACAACTGAAGTTTAATGTGTACTAGACCAGTGAACGGCGACAAGAGCGTGCAGCCAGTAGGGTTTTAAAAAATCTGATTTTAATTTGAGTGATAAACATGACTAATTAACTGTAAATAATAACATGTTCGGGCTTTGTATTTTTAAACTAACTCCAAAGAAGGAAGGTTCGTAGATAGAAGATACTAAACGAAGCATATATTCAGCGATATTTTTTTACTCCCTTGTCCGATTTTATTGACACCTACCTACTGTTTGAGAACGATTCCCATTTTAATTTAATTAGTATAGAATCTTGAACTTCGAATAATGAGTGGCAAACTCATGAAAATCTAATAGGATTTTGATCATTCTTTTTGTTATGTTCGGTATTGGAGCTATCTTCAACATACCAGTATAATAAAAATATTTATGTTTGAAGTTGTATCTCGAAGATGCAGCAGGAAGTTCCTCTACATGAAGTAGGATGACTAGGTACTTTTGATTCTTGTTGCATTGGGCTTATTTTATCATGATGTATTTTATAAGTAATAAAAAAAACTTAAAACTTTTTAACAAAGCAAAAGCCGACTCCAAAACCATTACAATATGCAAGATATTATGTTGCTTGTGTATGTAAGGTTTCTTTTATTTTGTGTTCATAATGGTTATATGAGTCGGTTTTTCTTTAGTCAAAAAGTTTTAGACGCATTGTTTTCTTAGGTATTTCATAATTGGACAAGCGTGCACAATGGTGAATACACTCGACAAGCTATACGATCATTCATCACATACTTACCTACTAACTTCTAACTTACTAGTAAGACAACATAATTTAGGGTAGGTATAGTACTCGGCAGTAAATATTATTCATCAAGTTCTAGAAACATACCATACTCGACATTCGGCAAAGAAAAAAACGTACATTGGCTTTAAAAAGAGATAATCCGTACTTTCGAGTTCATACAGCGTAGTTTCCTTGAATTATACTTATGTAACGTTTTAAAGTATATATATATTGTATGTACATACTCAGCCATAAATGGCGAAACGAATTTAATAAGCAAACGACCGATCTTTTTATTCTACAAAAGTACACATTGGCCCAGCAAGTTTTTATTTCAGGAAAAGATGCTAATTCGCAAACAAGCTTGTTATTAGATCAACATGCAATTAATATTGATTTTATTCAAACTAAACACTTTTATAATCACCATCCCTAACCGTCGCGTCACCACCTAGGCTACCATCATAGTTTCTGATTGCGGACCTGGGCCACAGGCTGTGCTACAGCATACTACAACATTTCATACCATCCTGGGTTCTGATAAAGATTTCTTTGCATCGAAAACTCTATTTTACGCACCATGCGCCTCTTCCTAGTATCGCCGCATCACGCATGTGAAATGTGAATTGTGAAAATACGAAGTGCGCGAAAATGATGCCGGAAATACGTTGTGTTTCGGATACGATTTTAGAAAATATTACGCTAAGTTATAAAATTGGGATTTATACCTTATACCAATTTTAACATACTTCTTAAACAATTATTAACATTAAAACGTATCTACGTTACTAAATTATAATTTAAAACAATTCTATGGATTTTATTTAATTAGTAAGTACACAACACATTAACGTCGGTAGGATATTCGAACGGAATACAAATGTTTTTCCTGGTCATGCGTTCTCGCTCACACTTTAATCTTCGACCAATAAAAAAATGCGAATAAATATGTCGCTCTCGTTCGTTTCGGGCTTGCTTGCTGCAAAAGTAACCGAGCTTGATTGAGGTAGTCGTGATAATAATCTATTCTCTTATTTTATTTTCAATGAATTAATTTGCGCCATCGCCGCTACGTTCGTATCATATTATGAAGAATGGAATGCACACATTTGTTAGATAACGTCAAGTTGGTGGATCCTATCAACTTTGAGGACAGCACGATCACAAAGAACTTCAATTGTTCAGGTAAATAAAGCTCTTTAATCATATGCAACAAGCCATAGGTATAAATTCGTTATAGGTAATGCTTCAAAGACGCCACATTGCATTCACAAGGGGAGGTTAGTTTAGAAAAATCAATACAGCAAACTTTAATAATCAGCTGTTCACGGGGCGCGCGGGGGACGGGGGCGCGGCATGGGTGACCGTGACTGACTGTGTTGCGTGATGCGTTTGTTACTTTGACATGATGGGCAAAATGATGCTAACCACAGTTCGCAGCGCTATTTAATAACTTGTAAAATAATAGACCGCCGCAGGGAATGTAGGCATAGAATTAGGCGACCGCTCAACCGCAACTACACGATGCCAATAACCTGACGGCCGACGTTAATAATTTCTATAAACATCAAACAAACTGAGTCATTGAACAAATCCCATAACGATTTCCTGCTAATTCGCTTCTGCGTAGTAGATATATTTAGGATGTGCGGTTACTATAAATTTATCAAGTCAGTATCTGTAACGCGTAGATAGGTACGGCCCAGATACCAGGGCATCAGAATTAGGTGTAAGATTGTAGGCCAAACAAGGGCAACCACCTTTATTCATAGCACAATTGGCATCAACTTTATACTGTAATAAGCAATATTTTTATATACTTATAGTTCACCATAGTATAGGTAGCTGAGGAATGTAAAAAACCTGAAATACCCACATTTTTATGTTTCCTAAAAAGTATGCACATTAAAATCTATTATTATTATTATATTTAGCCAATTATTTGTGCCAGTTTATTGTAATTAGTTACTTATACATATATTTTTGGAATGCTCATGTATTTTCTATAAAACCTAGCTTTTTCCATTATAAATGGTAACAGTTCTTAGCTACAGTAACTAAAATATGAGACTGTGAACTTTGCTGGCACATTTGAGGAAATAATGAGCTTGCATTGTTACATAATCATTTGAAATGTTTACTAATGATGACAAATATTAATTGCAAATAATAACTCAAAGTAATCACTAAATACACAATATGATATTTATTTACACAGAATGTGCAGTGTCGGACCAGAACTGGCTGTGTTTGCAGTGTGGGGCTGTGAACTGTGGCCGATATGTCAATGGCCATGCCAAACAACATGCGGAATCCCTTGACCATCAGCTGTGCATCAGTTGTGATGTTTATTCTGTTTATTGGTGAGATAATTTTGCTAATTCTTTAAGTTATGGATGATCAGTTACCCACATATATGGTATAGCTATTTAATCCATATACATTAATGACTGTATAAAAACTAAATATCTGTTTTCAGATACAGACTTATTAGTCCAATATCATACTGACTATTTTAAATACTTTTTGGGTTTTTAATGAGTGTGTCCGATAAATTGTGATTCATTTAATTCATTTGTTTACATAATTGGTTGACAAATGATAGGCATTGAAAAACTGTGATATAGCATGATATGCATTGATAGTATGTAAACTCAGATAATGCTTGTTTGAAGTAATAAAACAATATATTATATTTAGTATTTATTACATAAAGATTTATAACTTTGTAATGCTTGTTTTTTTTGCATTAGGAAGTAAGTAATGTAAGGAATGTTTACCTTATTTTATTTCCTTTATCTATTTCTCTTTGCCACCAGTACCATGTTATGGACTTACCACTGTATATTGTTAAAGTTTTATTTATAAGATAAATAAATAATAATACAAGCCCTGTGTTATATACTTTCCAACTGCTGGGCCCGTGACTCTACTACTAATGAGAGTGATTATGCCTTATTCTAATAAGCTGAGCTAGTCAGTTGGTAGACTTCATATACCGAAATTCTAATATAAAATTCTTAGGTAAGTAGGTTTTCCCGCAACCTCTTCCATTACCATTAAATTGAGTTACAATTGAAATATACGAATAACTTTGAAAAGCCAGATGTGTGTGCCTTGGATTTTGAACCTGTGAACCTTTGACTTAGCTGTCCGTTCCTAGACTATTGTGCACTGTTTTAAATTAGTTGGGTATTTTTTATTAAGTAGGGAAGAGTAATATGGCTTCAAAGTAAAGCAGGCATTTTATGTCTGTCCAATTTATATTAGTACTTTAACCCGCAAGCTTTAAAAAATATTTAACATTTATGCTATACATTTTGACTTCATATCCATTCTTGTCGCAAGATTGGTTGTTAATATCGGGTTTTCGATATTAAAACATTTTGCCAGTGGTCGTATAATTTATTATCATAGGAAGAGACTTGTATTGTCATGAAAGACGTGTGCGCTTATTATATCGTTATTGTAAGGTGTCTTGAACATCCTGTTACGGAATCCATTTGACACGCCTCAAGGAAACTGTATTATAACTGAGCTATTATCATTTCGACGTCATCTAACAGCGGTATTCAGAATAATTTGCGTATTTTTAAGTATACATGCTCATCAAAGTGACCCCACTGCACTTGATGGTTAAGTAGGGTCGATATCGAATGGCGAGAATCGCCACTCGAACACAATTATGTCGGCCACTATGACGGGTTTAAAAGCTTGTGTATGGTGGTCACTATCCGGGCGTATACAAATTTCTACCAACGTAGCACTATTTTCAATTTTAGGGTAGACGTATGTGTTGTGGATCGATAAATTCACGATTCGATACCTAGGTCGTATAACTTGCTCTTCACTTATAATAATAATAGCAGCTCTGTATGTACTGTTCCACTGCTGGGCCCGGGCACCTCTACTACTGAACGGGATGAGGCTTAAGTCCATCAACGTGGCGTAGTGCGGATTGGTAGACTTCACACACCTTCAAAATTTCGATAATTCACGAAGAATACACACATCATTTTAGAAAAGTTCGAGGTGTGTGCCCTTAGGATTTGAACCTGCGGACATTCGCCTCGATATTCCGTTCCTCAACCAACTAGGCTATCGCCGCTGTGTGCACTTATCTAACTAGATTTTCTGGGGACTAGTTTTTTCGGTAAAAGTTGGCGTCTTGCAGGTGATTGTTAAACATTTTTGAATAAGTGTGTTGCGCTAACTTTGAAATGGCGTAAGGATAGGTGTAAAATGTATTTTAAGCTGATGGGAGGACGCCAGATCTTACTCCCGACTTAATATCTTTTATATGGTAAAAAAACTGTCACAGTTGGGTTGCTTGTTCCGAAATTTGCCGGTACGATCCTGGTAATGGTTGATGGGCGAAACGTCTGCCGTTTGGTCTACATTATATTAAAACTGCGTTGTATTTAGCCTCAGGACTCTTAGTCATTTTGGCGTTGCATTATTGCATAATGAAAAGAAATTAATGATATTCCATTTGTCTATTTTTAACTTAATTTACATACGTACTTACAAATAACCGTAAATTTTCAGTTACAAATGTGACGATTACGTATCAAACGACTTGGAATACCAGACCATAGACAAAATACGGCAGAGTATTATGAGAACGAGGCAAGTGAGTGACAATGAAAATATAGAGCCATGTGACAACAGCAAGGATGGCAGTGAAGGTGGAAACAGTTGCGTGTCCAGCACGTCGAATGTGGAAAAAGTGGCGAGCAATGCAGATGCCATACTAGCGGTCACACCCAGCAGCTCTTGCGGCGATCTCACCAATACACTGTCTCCGGATGTAGCTGAGAGTAAAACATCGAAAAGTATTAAGGTAATGTGAAATTGTAATCTGCTGTAAAATATAATTAGTATTATTATTGATTGACACTTTCGTGTGCTCAAAAGAATCTAAAATTCCGCTAATAGGCACACATTATCTCATTGGAGATATTATTCATTTCATCTAGATAGTAAGTGGAAGATTTCTTCGTTACAGAACTCGGAAGAGCCCGTTAGAAGTTTAAGACCTCGATCAAGAAAAAGAACTCATTCGGACGACAGTAGCTCTACAGAAAACACATCACAAACGTCTAGAAAAGAGAAGAAAACGTCACCGGTTAACGGAAAGAGAGAAAAGAAAATTGTAGGATTAAAAAATTTAGGCAACACATGCTTTATGAATGCCGTGTTGCAGAGTCTGAACAATATACAGGAATTTAGTTGCTATTTCAATCAGTTGCCGTCGTTAGAGCTGAAGGCCAATGGACGGAAGGTGTACCACTCGAGGAGTTACACGCGGCAGGAGATGCATGACGTCGTCATGGCCGAAGAACTTAGGAAGGTCAGTGTTGTTACAGTAGTCACTTGGTGTATTTAATCTATCTATACTTCTATATAAAACTGAAGAGTTTGTGTGTTTTTTTAATGCAATAGTCTCAGGAACTGCTGGTAAAAATTTAAAAGTGTTTTGGTGTTAAATAGCCAATTTATAGAGATAGGCTATAGATTATATTACAACATCACGCTATTACGAATAGGAGCGGATCATCAATGAAAAATGTTGCAAAAACGGTGAAATTTATTTCTTTTGAGAGCTTCCGTTGCGTACGATGAGTAAATGGGTAAAGTTACGCAACTAATATACATAACGGTATTGTTTCCATTAAAAAGTAAAAAATATATATAAAAATTCCCGCAGCATCTGTTTGCCTGCCTGAACGCGATAAACACAAAACTACCTAACGTATTTCGGTTAAATTTGGTATGGAGATAGTTTGAGATCCTGGGATGAACACCTGCTCTACTACTTTATATCCTGGGAAAGAATTTAGCGGTACTTGTACCTCGGAAAACCCTTTCACGCGGGCGATGTCGCAAGCAAAAGGTAGTTCTAAACATATATGGTTTTCGTGTTCACAATTAAAATGCGCAGTAAATGTAATCGGCGATTTGTGTACCTTTGGATACTGCGTAATATATTCGCCTTATGAATCGAAGTCAACAAGAGGAGTTTACTAAATTCGTCGTAAATTATTTAACTTTACAAACATGCACGGAAATATCGATTCAATTGCCCGCGTACACTCAACTGACAATTCCCAATAAAGAGAGACGATTAGCAGCGCTTTATCAATGGAAACCAACGTTACGCGCATTTATATAAGGTTTTATTTACATTAGTAATACGCCGAGGACGAGCGTGGACAATATAGTAACAGCATATTTACATATTTATAAAAAAAAAATAAGATGCGGACACGCCTTTTACGCATCAAGACCGGTACATTTTGGTTGCCAATAATACAATATGGCCAGTACCTTTTTTAGATAATTCACACTACAAGACGATCGACGAGGCACTAATATGCATTTTTATGTTTCTATAATAAGTACCCTAAGGAGAAACACAGTTATATAATATCAGCCATGTATTAACTGTCCCATTGCTGGGCACGGGCCTCCTCCACTACTGAGAGGGATTAGGCCGTACTCCACCACGATGGCCTAGTGCGTATTAGTAGACTTCACACACCTTCAAAATTCATATAGATAACTTCTTAGATATGCAGGTTTCCTCAAGATGTTTTTCTTCACCATTAAAGTAAGCGATAATTCACAAAAAATACACATATAATTTTAGAAAAGTCAGAGGTGTGCGCCCTTGGGATTTGAACCTGCGGACATTCGTCTCGGCTTCCGTTTCAAACGTAACTAGGCTATCGCCGCTTGGTAACAACGAAAAACAGTTCCTTCTTTTTAATTAGGTTTCGACCATTTGAACTTATTCATAATTTACGAAAATATATATTTCCTGTACTTCAAGGTGTAAGAAAATATTTAATTCCTGTATATCCATTTCAGGTGTTGATAAATCTGAACACAGGCGGGTGTGGGTCGAAAGGCGCCATATCGCCGGAGTGTTTGTTCCTGGTCATATGGAAAGTGGTGCCCAGATTTCGCGGTTACCAACAGCAGGACGCGCATGAGTTCCTGCGTTACATGTTGGACAGGTAAATATCGTACTTATTGCTAACATAATTAAGCTCATTTCACATGGACTACTTTCACGTAAGGTACAGTCAGCCTCAAATAAATGGTGTATGCAGGAAAAGACTAAAAATAATAGAAAATGTTATTCATATTTACAAAATAAATTGTATAGCATGTCTATACAATTAGATATAAACATATAGATAGATATATTTAACCCGGCGAGCGTGTGGCGGGGTATATCATACCCCCCATGTTAATTACTGGCGTATATTTTTTGTGCCTGACTTTCAAACTTATAGTCTCTTTGAGTAGCTGGAGTTACAGGGTTGCGGAAGGTAATAATGGCGTGATCACAGTGTCGCGGCAACCTGAATTCGAGTTACACGCTTGCAAACTGAGTTCGGGACGTGATACCCCGCCTCATAGCTGGTGTGACAAAAACTAACATTGCTTTTTCTGCTATTTTAACTTATTTTCTTAGTTTAATTGTAGATTTTAATAGAAAATGGATGTTGAAAATAAAAAAATACAACTTCGGTCCATGATAGAAGATGTACTTACTAGAACAGGGTTTCGCAAACTTTTATTTAGTGCGGACCGCTAATGCCACCTTATGCGAACTTTTTTGCGACCAAAGTCGTAATGTTTGGGGTGATGTTGTTCAGTTGGATTCTTAAATCTGTTTTTACTAGCAGTTTACTTCTGTATTTATTTTTTAGATATACAAGAGTGCAAAAGCGTGCACTTTATAGTTTTTCTTTTAATTTTTATTTTACTTGCGGATCCCCTGAGAGGAGCCCACGGGCCCTCAGGGGTCCTATGTTTCGTGAAAATCAGGGCAAAGACACTAAATGGACCGATTTCATCCGTAATTTAGGCTTGGCTTTAGTTTACGAACACCTGAAGATGTGAAATGACAAAAAATATATATTCCGATTTATATACGTCAGAGAATTTCTTCCCAGATCAACGAATCACTTTCATCGACTCAAAATGTTCCTGGTCATTTTATTAGATGTAGAGATTGCCCCAACAAAAATAATCATAAGACAAAATACTCATGAACAAGCTGATGAAAGGCTATTAGTGTGGAGCATGCAACGTTTTTTTGCAAAAACTGCACAGATTTTATCTCCAGTTCCTAAGATGTTCCTAAAATTTTTTGTAATTTTTTTTTAGTTTATAAAGAAAATTATTTCATATTCTATCATACGATTAAGTTTTTTTTTATCATATTACTGGTTTTACTTTAGTTCCTTTTAGTTTTTAATTAAGAGACTGAAAGTGTTTGTTTGAAATTCAAAGTGACATTTCCATCGAGGTAAAAAAAAATATTTTTTTTAAAATGGCGCGATTGTTTTTGTTGGAGATTGTAACCTTCGTCGTGACTTATTATTTTTTATATGTTCTATTTTTAGAACTAATTGTATTTTGTTTGCCATAGTTACTTCTCTTTAGTCCGAAATAAACACTCGTGTCAATAACATCTTTTTTAGGAAATAGTAATAGTCTGAAAATGTCACATGAATCTGGAGATGTTTCGAGTGTGAAAAATTCCCCGTCGTCGAGCTCATCTTTTACATTTTCATGTTTGAGGAATAAAGATGGATATCCTACATGGAAATTTAAGATGCGCAATTACCTTATGCATGAGGATCTGTGGGAAACAATCGGTGGATACCCAAATGGAGACACAACCCCTGCCTCTACAAAGGTACGCAAAGACGCAAAGGCATTAGCAAAGATATGCTTATCAGTAGAAGGTGCAGCGATAACCCATATAAGATGTACGAAAACTGCATCTGAGGCATGGACTTGTTTGCAAAAAGCCTTTGAAGATAAGGGAATAGGACGAAGATTATTTTTGGAGCGTAGACTGTACAGGTTGAGTCTATCAGAGTTCAAAAATATTGAACTATATATTAACGCAGTTATGTCAACCGCACAGGATCTTGCGGATATTGATGTAGTCATAGAGGACAAGTCTATTGCTGCAATACTTTTGGGAGGTCTAACTCCAAGGTATGAACCTCTCATTATGGCTTTAGAAAATTGTAATGTAGACGTGACTACAGAGTTGGTGAAAACAAAACTGCTTAATGAAATGTCCAAAAATGTGGCTACGTCATTAGACTCTGTTTTTCATGCGAAGAAGAAGCCTAAGTCAATGAATAAGAATATAGTTTGTTATGAGTGCAAGACACCTGGACATAAGAGACCAGACTGTCCACAGAGAAACAAGAAGGAGAAAGGCAATGCGGTAAATACCAATGATACGATATTTACAAGTCTTAATACTTCTGGAAACCCAAGAAAGGACATAATTTATGTAGATTCAGGTTGTACTAGACACATGACTTCTAGACGGGACTGGTTTCAGAATATCTCGATACAGAATCAAGGTACTGTTACTGTCGCAAATGGAGAACAGATTAAGTGCTGCGGAATTGGAAATATTTCAATAAACACGCCCGAGAACGTGGTCAACAATATTAGTGATGTTGCTTATATACCAGATTTGAAAGCTAGTTTGTTATCTGTATATAAAACTGTTGAAAAGGGTTTTATTTGTGTTTTTGATAAAAATGGATGTAACTTTTATAAATCTGATACTTTTAATTTTACAGGTGAATCTGTTGCTCATGCCTCGCCCTGTGGTGGTCTGTACGTTTTAGATGGTACTGTAAATGTTTCCGAGAATGTGGCGGATAATTTTTTGACACAAGATGTGCACTCTGGTTGTCAGGATAGTTATCAAATATGGCATAAGAGGTTAGGACATTTGTGTCGTATAGGCATGAACCAACTGAAAAATCACAAGGTAGGTATAAAGTATACAGGAGTAGATAAAACTAGTTGTATCGCTTGCGTGGAAGGTAAACAAGCAAGAAAACCTTTCAAAAGTTAGCGATTAATAACGCTACTTACCCCTTGGAACTGATCCATATGGATTTGATGGGACCGGTGTCTACAACTTCTTTTCAAGGAAATAGATATATGTTGACAATAGTAGACGATTATACGCGAAAAGTGTTTGCTTATTTTATTTCTTCTAAAACAGAAGTCAAAGATATATTTTGTGTGTTTCAATGTTTTGTTGAAAATCAGTTAGATAAAACAATTAAAGCAATTAGGACTGATGGAGGTAAGGAGTTCGTGAATAAAGAGTTTGTTGATTATCTTGCTTCAAAAGGTATTGAACATCAAACAACGACGCCTTATAGTCCTCAGCAAGTTGGAGTAGCGGAACGCACCCATCGTTCGGTTACAAGAAAAAGGCAAGAACGTTGCTAGCTGAAAGTTCACTACCGAAAGCATTCTGGGAAGATGCATTCCAAGTTGCCATTTACCTTAAGAA
This sequence comes from Manduca sexta, assembly GCF_014839805.1. Lineage (NCBI taxonomy): Eukaryota > Metazoa > Arthropoda > Insecta > Lepidoptera > Sphingidae > Manduca > Manduca sexta. Next base: position 4,533,893 of record NC_051122.1, on the reverse strand, counting down.
TAGGTCTCCTCATCGAGCCTTAGGTGGACAAATTCCTTATGACAAATGGTATGGACGAAAAGGTGATCTTAGCCATCTAAAAGTATTTGGTTGTAGAGCTCTAGTCCATATACCTTCGTGTCACAGGAAGAAATTAGATGTCAAGGCACAGGAAGCAATTTTCGTCGGTTATTCTGAAAATCCAGGCACTTATATTTTTAGGGACCCTGCTAACCCACGAAAAGTTATTATATCCAGAGATGCAACCTTTTATGAAAATTGCTTTACAGCGCTAAAGCAGAAGCAATCTGAGTCTGTCGCACAGTCAGAATCTATATTGTTATTTGATGAGCAAAAATAGATTGAGTCTGAGTTTGATCATGACTGTCAATTCTATGACTGTGATGAGAATATCAGCCCGGCGGCTGAAGCAACTTTACCAGTAAATCTAGAAAGTGCAAAAGAGTCAGTGACTCTGGAAGAGCGAGAGTCTCTCAGTGACTTAAGGCTGCCTAGTGTGGAAGAAGTGACAGCGAATTTGGAACAGGAATCGCACCCTGAGCGCAGATACCCTTCCAGAGACAGAAAACCAACAAATTTTTATAAAGCTTACAATACATCAATGGTAGATTCTAATGAACCTACGACATATTACGAAGCTACTCATGCCGATGATGCTGATAAGTGGCAACATGCTATGGTTGATGAGTATAGTTCGTTAAGGAAACTCCATACATGGAATTTAGTAGATAGACCTAACAAAAAGGTTATACCACGTAAATGGATTTACAAAATTAAACTACCAAACTCTATGGTAAAGAACTTATGATATTGGGAATCTTTGTTGATGACATAATAGTCTTCTTTAAATCTAATTTGACATTTGACACTGTCAAGAATTTGAATTTTTGAGAAGATTTGTCGAGATATTTTTCATTAACCCGTCATGACTTGTCAAAATTTTATTTTCAAATATGTACAGGTAGCTGAATGTTTGCCGCCAAACATTGACAGCTACGCGTGTGACGGAAAAATAACCTTATTATGTAGTATATAAGGTTATAATCCCGTGACACACGCAAATGTCATGTAGCTGTCTTGGCTCGCCGGCGAGCCACGAGAGACCAAGAGTTAAAAGATCTCTGAATTATATTCTTTCTATATTAGAAAAGTTTAATATGAAGGAGTGTAAGACCGTGGATACTCCATTAGTTTAAAATAATATGGCAAGAAGAACGGATGGTCAAGTCATAAGAATGAAGAACCATTTAAAGGGTTTTTGTGACGCAGACTGGGCATACTGTCCAATCGACAGAAGGTCATACACCGGTTATGTTTACAAGTTAAGTGGAGGTCCAGTATCATGGGAGTCCAAGAAGCAACCTACTGTTGCGTTAAGTTCGGCCGAGTCAGAATATATGGCATTAGCGTCTGCCACGAAGGAAGCGTGTTACTTACGTCGGTTTATATACGAGATAACAGGTATACTTTGTTCAGTTAACTTAGCTTCTGACAGCCAAAGTGCCATTAATCTTGTTCGAAATCCTGTACACCACAGCAGGACGAAGCATATAGATACTAGGTTTCACTTTATTAGGGAAAAGGTATCTAATAATATTGTTAAGTTAGAATATATAAAAAGTAACGATATGCCTGCTGATGTACTAACGAAGGCCCTCGGGACCTCTAGCACACAAACGATGTGTAGTTAACTTAGGTTTAGAAACTTAATTATTTTATTTGTTTTGTTTCTGTCACAACTGCGATTAAGGGCGGCTGTTGGAGATTGTAACCTTCGTCGTGACTTATTATTTTTTTATATGTTCTATTTTTAGAACTAATTGTATTTTGTTTGCCATAGTTACTTCTCTTTAGTCCGAAATAAACACTCGTGTCAATAACATCTTTTTACTAACTTTATTTAATTACTAAGAACATATACCATATTTACAACAGTTTTATTTCCAATGCGTTATGATAGTATTGTCTTATTATACCAAAAAATAAATAGTATAATACTTCTTCAGAAACAAGTTTTATAGCTAATTTTTTAAGGGGTATGTCATACCCCGCCACATACTCCTTGTTACATTTTTTCACCTCATGCTCGCCGGGTTAAGTATATGGTTTTTTTTTATTTTAGGTTACACACAGAACTGTTACAACTGTTGCCGCCGGATAAGTCGGAGAGTGGTTTCGTTCCAAGAGCTCCTTCGGCGTCAATAGTTACTGCCGTTTTCGGAGGAACATTACAGAGCGAGGTATGTCAACAATGACCATTAATTTTTAGAGTCAAATAATTTAGGAAAAACTTACGTATTTCTTTTGCTTTTGTGACGCGTGAATAACTCAAATTAATATCGTCAACAATCATTTAGAAAGAATTTTAATTAATTCAGAGTTTATTTATTTCAATTGTATATTTATGGTGTGTCCACGTGTATTGAAGCCAGGTCTGTGAGCGCTAACACATTGCCAGTTTGTTCTTTTATTTTATTATTTTCGGAAAACTTACAGCTAGATTAAACAATATTAAAGGTACACATAAATACAAGAAGGCCATTTAAAAGCTTTTACAAATAAAGTACAAGAGTTATGGGGTCGTTAGAACAAATATACACAAACATTAGAAAGTATCATATCTTAAAGTAATTTATAGAGCCTGATTTGCCAATCATCAGAGAAAAGTTAAGACTTTGGCAATGTGTATGCGAGTGTGCAGTGTGCAGGTGTGAGTGCGGGTGTCGTGCGCAGGTGCGGTGCCTGGCGTGCGGCACGGAGAGCAAGAAGTTCGACCCGTTCCTCGACCTGTCGCTGGAGCTGCCGGACGCGGGCCGCCACGACGCGCCCGTGCCGCTGCACGACTGCCTCGCCAGCTTCGTGCAGGTAACTGCTACCCCCACTTCCTCCTCCCAAGCAATCCTTTTGTATTCAATCTCCACACCAAATGCACGCCCTTCGGGGGGAGACATACCTCTTGGTTTCGAATACAAATTGAGACCTATGAGAGCCCATGAACATTTCCTGGTGTTCTCTTCTCTGCCTATCCTGAGAGAGTTCCTTTTTCTCCCACTACACTTCCCTTCTCCTGATATCCCGTCCCAACTTTCCTCCAAGCCCCTGCAATCGCTATTCGGGGGGATCCTAGTTAGGGATACCCAATGAACTTCATCCTGTGTAGTATTTATTATTACTTCATCTTTTGAGAGTATGTGGTGGTTTTAACTCGGCCATTCAAATATAATATATTTTCACAGGTGGAAGAATTGGCCGACACGGAGCGTTACTTCTGCAGCAGTTGTAAATGCAAACAGAAGTCGACTAAGCAGTTTTGGATACGCAGATTACCCAACGTTTTGTGTCTACATCTCAAGAGATTCCGGTGGCACAATTACTTTAGGTAATTGTTATACAATTACTTAACAATAATAATAATAGAAAGTAGTGTGGCGTCATTTTCCTTATGTTAAACATTTTTTATTATCTTTAACAAGGTAAGCAATTTAACATTGTTAGAGAGGAACTTAATAAATCCTGAAGCGTCCTCAATGTGGTGAATCTTTAATATCTATTTTTTTTCTTCTGGTAATACGATTAAGCTGGTAAATGATTGTGATCCTGTATGGTCATCAGGACTAAAGTGGACACGTCGATCTCGTTCCCGCTGCGGTCGCTGGACATGTCGCGGTTCGTGCTGGCCAACGTGCCCGACACGCGCCGCTCCGGCCGCGGCAACCAGCTCTACGACCTCGCCGCCGTCATCGTGCACCACGGCTCCGGGTTAGTATACCGCGCCATGTACCATCAATATAGCAAGGAGAATAGCTCGCACACTTAGAACTAAGGTGAATTAAATAAAAAAAGTTTTTTTTTATGTCTTCATTTAAGAAGCTTGGTCGTTATTTCACGACTATGTCGCTCCATATGTCCACTTTTACTACTAACTTACCAAACTTTTAACTTGTAACTTTGTGCCTACTAACTTTTGATGAAATCAAAATATTTTTTAAATAAAGCCTTAGCCTCTTCTGATACAGGAACCGATAAAAAACTATTTATGCTACCCACATTAAGGTGACTTAACTTAAAAAAAGATGATTTGTGGGAAACTAATAAAAAAGTTTTGAAAACAATATAGAAAGCAAGGATGTGGGCGGTCGACGAAAGTGAAAATGTTTGTTTTTATAATTTTGTCTTTTTCTAGTCATAGGGTTATAGAGCATGCTTTGGAAGATGGTTTTATAACAAAATCAGAAATTATATAAATGTTGAGTTAGGTCACTTTAGTTCTAAGGGTGCGAGGTGTTCATGGTAAGATTGGTAAATTAATCAATTTTGTATTATAAGCATTTGTACGTAAGTACTCTGAGTTGGTTAAGGTGTTTTAGAGATTACCATGGCAAGATGAATAAAAAAGTTAAATGCCTGTCTATGTTTCCATGTGGGAAGTAAATGAGTTTTATTTTTTTATTTGATTGTAAAAGATATATATTTTAGTGATTATTTGTATTGATAAGCATAAATTTTATTTAATTGTATGGACTTAATTTAATGATCATATTTTATGTAATTGATGACACTAAATACTAATCCTTGGTAGTGGATGGACATATGTTTTGATACGTCTGTGTCCCCAGCGCCGGCTCGGGCCACTACACGGCGTTCGCGATCAACGAGGAGCAGTGGTTCCACTTCAACGACCAGACGGTGCGCGCGGCCGACGCGGGCGCCGTGGCGGCCTGCAAGCCCTACATCCTCTTCTACATCCGCCGCGAGCTGGCGCTGCCGCCCGCCTCGTGACCCGCCCGCGTCGAGGGCGAGCGCGGTACTGCTGTAAGGCGAGCCGTTGCCAACATCAGAAAGTCATCAGGGCTTGGTGCCAACCTCAGAAGCAGATGCGCTGTTGTCCGGCTCTTCACTGTCGACTCTGGCTGGAGCCTCTGCCGGTCGTACTCCTCTGACCGGCACTACGTTGGCTCGAAACACTTCATGGATTCCTCAAAACTTACCGACACGAGAGGACTAATTATGATGACTATGATCACCTGTATTAGTGGAATGTAGCGTCTCAGATAATTTAAAAACGTAGTTACGTGAAATATTATGAGGCAATTACGTGGTCACAAGATAAAATATATATTATGTTCTATTATATGTTTAATGTTGTCGAAAATTTATATAACATTGCTACTTATAATTACTTCTCTATTACGAGTTCGTTGGGAAGGCTATGTGAATGTCTTCACAGCAACTCTTACAAGCGTGCGACGTTCACTAACCGTTCCAGTCGCATATCTGATCTCATAAAAGGTGACCTAACCCGCAATGTAATGTGAACTTTCAACATTCTCCTATAGATAGGCTATAATTCGTTCTTTTGAAAATCGTTAAATTTGTTTGCAACCATACTCTTTAAAACTTTTTTAATCTACTTGATAAAGATTTGCATAAAATTTACTGGAAATACAAGTTTCCATAGATTAGTATACAGAACAGGGAATACAATAAACGCGAATCCCATGCTCTGATATAATCTTTGTATAATAAATAATCACCGTAGAAACTGTTTTATTTGGTGATATCGGCATTTTAGGACCTTTGGTCCAACTTGTTCCACTATACCATAGATAGTCACAAATTTGTAGTCATTTCATGGCTCCAGAAAAAAAAATACTGAGCAGGTAGTATATCGATAAATTATGAAATAGATATATTAATGCATTCATTAGAACAATTTGAATTTTGGGCATTTACTATAGGAACAATCTAATTTATTACTACTGCTACTATACTCGTGAAAGATTTTAAAATAACTTTAGTATGATGCCATAGACAAGAATCAGGTTTAAAAAAAAATGTGGCAAGAGAAACTTGGAATATGAAATCAGACTAAGATCATTCCTAGGCTTACAATTGAGCGGGTCTCAATGATTTTGTGTTTGTGTGTGTTGAAATTATTCCATACAGGTCGCTTCGATATACTTAACATTTTTGGCTTCGTTTTCAACTATTTATATAAAAATAAATAAATGTTATAAATTAAAATAATTTTAAGGAAATCGGCGTCTGTTGCTCATTAAAAACTATGTACCTTTCCATAGCATATTCGTAGCACAATATTAAAAAGTTGTAAGCATGAATATATTAAAAATAGTTAACTTATTGAACGAATCATTTAAATTAAATGCATATATAAATAAAATATACAAAGTGTGAAAGACAACAGTTATGAATGTCGTATAATGTTTAGGTAAAGCGCGATAATGTATTTGCAACGGGTAACGAGGTGTCATGCCATATAATGCATTTCACTTAATATAAGCCATAATGAAACTGGGATTTAGTTTGTTCTCGTTTACACAACTGCATACTCAACATTCCCGTGTTTGTTTTCTTTGAGTAAAATTAGCGAAACAAATCATTTGTACACACATCGGTGTTTTTAATTTGTACTGAGCTGTTCAACGGATAATATTTTTCTAGTTAGCGATCGATTATTCGGTTCTAACAGGCCGGCAGAATTGTGTCGTCTGCCGAGGTGTAATCATCTCTCGTCAGTCGCCATTATATTGGACCCCACTCGATTTACCATCAGGTTCAAAGGGTTCATTTTGCCGTGTACTTTTAAAAAATCAACCATAAGTTGACTAAGCTGCAGATTTGTGTGTGCGTGTGTAAGTAACACTCCACATTACAAATAATTTGTTTCGCTAATATTACTATACTGCCCCGCTGTATAGTAATAGTAGCGGCGGGACTTAGCTGACCGTTTTGTGTAAAACAATGTGATAGTATAATTTGTGTATGTACATAAACTGCTGATGATTTGTGTCGTGAATGTTCTCTTTGCTAAGTACCTTATTTGAATAGCAGGTTTATTTTGTGTAAGTACTTCAATTACTGGAAGTTTAAGTGATTGAATTTAATAAATTCGCCAATTTAAACCATTATTGTGTTTTATTTACAGAACGTGATTAATTACAACATTTAAACAGTTTTATTAGTCGCGATAGCCATGATTGTTTGTCTATGGTGCTGTCTAGAGATAAATGTAGCGACAAATGGCTTTCGGCAATTGGTGCGTATTCATTCCACTGTGCGGGTTTCATGAGAGCTAAAGCGTTCTTTGACCACAATCTATCATTTGCCGTAAGCGCACTGTCACCTCTATTAAAATTATTATCTACCGTTCTCTCTAAATCAAAACTAAATGGAATTGTGTGTTCTGCACTTTCTTCTACAATCCAATTATCGGTATTCAGCTTTTCGATGGGCTCAGTTATAGCTTTCGCGTTTATACATTTTTTGCTTATTTTTATTTGTGGTTTAGGAGAACACATAATGACTTCTATGTTTTCATTATCGGCGATTACTTCGACTACATTTTCATCGTCGACTTCTATATGTTTTGTGTCAGGTTGGCTCACGTTTACTATGACTCCCTTCGACTCTACTTCTTGGATATCCAATTTTGGTATTACATGTATTTCAACATCAACAGTTCTTGAGTGAATATTATTGTAAGTTTCAATTTTCTCACCATTATCTTGATTGTCAAGAACTTTAGCTTCACCATTAGGACACACTTCTTTTAACGTTGCAAGTTTTCCTTTATAAATAACATCAGCTTTAGAATCCCTCTCTCTGTATATTCTTCTTCGTTCTCTTGGAGATAAAGCCATCCAATTTACTACATTTGTGGATTTCTCTTGATTATCTCCACCATCTTTGTAATTGTTAAACAACCAACTATTTTTGGGCTTTTGGTTCACAGGTACTTTTCCTGATCTGTCCGTTTCAACAGATGAAGGGTGTTTGTTAGGTTCGGTGATCTCTGTAACAGTTGATAGAGTTTGGGCCAGTGAGAGATTCAATCTTGGTATAAACGGCGGTGGGATCGGAGACGCTGCTCTAATTATATTTTCTGAATCTTCATCAAATTTCTCGAAGGAAAATGAATTGCAACTATCTGTTTCGTTGCTCGGTATATTTATCATTTCAATATAATCATCCGACAATAGATGCTTATTCTTAAAAGAATAAATCCAAATTGTCTTTTTCTCAGCGTCACTATCACTAAGTAACTCGTCTCCGAATACATTATTGAAGTCATGATTTTCCTTAAACGCATCACCAATAGGTCTAACCATTTCTATATTATCGTAGTCTATATTTTCTGAAGATGTGTCAGAATTGATGAAGTGCTTGTTAATTATGGTAAAACAGTTAATTTGGTGATTTAATCTAACATTATTTTTGTTATCGCCAGCAGTTACAACGGTGTTTCCTAGCAAAGTGTTATTATTATGTACATATTCGCAGGGGCTGAATAAGTTTTGGCGATCACGGTCTTTTAAACGTCTTTTTTCCCTGGCTATTGTGTTTACTCTATGAACATCTTGTAATTCCTTTGAAGCTCTTGTATTGTTTACGTAACACCAAGCGTGATCAAAATTATCTTTTGGTGATTCATCTGATGTTTGGGAGTCGTCACTATCATCAAGTTCAATGATTTCTACTCCCGTTGCTACATCTTGATTCAGCCAGGTTTGATTTCCTAAGATTCCTGTATTATTTACAAATAATTCGTTACTATTCACCCCTGCAAAAAATAAATTACACTATCAATTTAACTTTTACAAACATAACTAAGTATGTAGCAAAATCTAAGAGCAAAATATACCATTACTGATTGCTGGATTATTCCTATTAATTGTATGACACATTTCTATTCTCCTCATTGTATTTAACAATACAAAAGAATAAATGCAATCTTTATTGTATGCCGATGACACAAAAGCTGTCTTGTAGACATTTAAAAATGTAATGCAAACTAAAAAGTTCAATTCCTTAGAGTAAGTACCTATACTCCAAAGTCAATTCACATACAATTCTTCTAGCCTGCATGACACCGAAGAGGCGTTTTATCGTAGCGCAATAAACTTCTCTTTATACGTCTATATCCTAAAAAAAACTTTAAAAGTGTTGCAAAAAGTTGACTACAAAAATTATTCTAGTAGTTTGTGGTGTCTTTTTTTATGTCATCAATTTATGTAAATAAATAAAAAAAAAAACGTAACAGCGCACACTATATTAAGGTTATAGCTTAAGGTCCATTTTCATACATTTTGTTTCACCTTTAATCTGGGTAACTAAACAAGTATTGACAAGTAAAGAATTTAAATTCACGTCTAGTTAGTGATTAGTTCTCGCAGTTGAAAAAAAAACGTAAAAATAATTAATATGCATGGATATTTCGGCCTTTAAAATTTAATATGACGAAATTTTAAAGGTCCCAGATTAAAGGTGAAACAAAATGTATGAAAAATGGACCTTAAGCTATAACCTTAAGTATAAGTTGACATCCAGGGGCCTTATTCTCTATCCCGCACGTTATTTTAACAGTGCGTAACAAGCACGTATCACAACGCATCATGTTTAGGACTATAGAAATTTGGCTTACAGAATACCATTTCACGTACATTTCTCGAAGATAACATGACACAGCCGCGTTACGCGTTTAAACTATCATTCACAATAAGGGACCAGAATATATCGTCGTATTGATCGCAAAAGTGCATAAGAATAGCGCATGAATACCGTAGACGTTTCTTTGCAACTATACTAGCTCTATAGTTGCAAAGAAACGTGCGAATATTATGTGCGAGCATTAGTATGCTCGCACATAATATTGCTTGTTCCTTGACTATAGGTACGTACAGGCGAGTCTATTCCAATTCGCCACCAATTTATATATGTTCTCGAAATTTATAAACACAAAAAAATATTGTCCATTCTCACTATTGTTGGAAAACAGGTCACCATAAAACCAAAGTTCAACCGTTAAAACCTAGAAACTGAATACAAAATAAATCGAACAAAACCTCATAGAAAAACCAAGTGAGCCAATTTAGTTGTCGCTAAAAGCATGTCTTACGTGCGGTGGCGACTGTACAGCGGCGGGCTCCGGGTAGTGCCGCTGTTGGCGAAACAAAGTGTAAATGGATTGATTGCACCAATTCCGCCTCACAAAGGGAGGCAAATTGCATTAAAAGCTCCGTGGCGCGGGCCATTTGGCAAGCACTTACTCCATTAGGAGCGTCCAAATAACGTTACCTTAGTGTGGTATGGCTAGGTATCGCTACATGATAGATTCCCGTATACTCTATTCTTCTAATTCTAAACTTATTAGTATAGGAACACCGAAAATAATAATGCATATAGTGCTGCACTAAATTTAAGTAGTACCTTTTTTGAGTTTAGTGTTGAATTTTGTTATCTGGACAAATGTTTTTAATATTTACGATTTGGATCGTTTATTGAATGTATTACTAATTTTGAGTTTATTATCACCATTTGGATTTAAACATGTCAAATATTTTCTTTAGACTTAATGCATGTTTCTATCGCAGATCTCTCTTAAAAATGAAATTAGGAAGCAGTTCTATAAAAACTGTCGTATTTGCGAAAGCTTGCGTATAGTGTATCAGGGTGTTAGAAACGTGTAAGTTATGGCGCTTCGACCAGGCGTGGAGGACGGGGCGCGACTACGGTACAAAGGTTAATTAATTAGATTGCGCTGCGCTTGAGTGGGCCGGCGCGTCGCCCGCCGCTCATTGCACGGCGCTAATTCGCAAATTAGTCACCGACAAAGCGGCCTTTTATCCTCTCCATTATTAGTCTGGCCTGTTTCATCTATATATTTCACTTAATTTCTAATTGGTTTAAATTATTTAGCCTAATGCTTTTAACGCCATTGATTTGGAAATAGAATCGACTGTCTCATTTGCTCATGGCTCATCCTATTCAAAATTTACGTAATGTGTAAGTATTAATTGTCAAAGTATATTAACTAGATGTCTTTCTAATACACAAAGATCAAATACGTAAAAAAGTTTCGTCAAAATGTTACAAACTAACGCAAAAAAACATCAAGATAACATTATGTTGCATTTGACTATCTGCCGATCTAAAGCACGCTTCAAATAGGTTTGCTTGTTTCCGCCTTTTAAACTAACAATAGTGCGCAGGGAATAAATTAAAATATTTGTATTGTTTAAAACTAATGTTGTTGCGGAAGCGAAAATGTTTGCCACAGACAAACTGACAAACCGTCCATTAGAGGGCGAGAAGTCATGAACAACAGAGTGGCGGCGCACTAACGTGTAATTACAATTTATTTTTGTCTATCAAAATGTTTTTAATTGGTTTTAGCGTTGGAAAATACTCTAATATGTGATTAGCGGGCACAAAGCTGTATATTTGCTTAATGGAAGAGTGTTCGAGATAAAAGCCTGCGCTATCGGCGCGGGATCTGGTCGGTAATTAGAGGGGCCGCGGGCGAGCTGACGACTCTTCCTTCACATGCCACTTAAACTTACACGGGCTTGCGTGTCCCGGCTTATGTCTCTCTGTTTCAACTATATATCGATGAACTGCATTACTTCCATTTCTGTTAGGTTGGAATCGTGTTTAAATTACTCGGGTAAACTTATAATGAGGAATACAAACGAAATTATTAAGAACCATAAATTTAATAGCAAGTTTGCTTTTAAATTAAGATCACGAAAATATAGCAACTTATAATTGATTATTAAGTAGCTCAAGGTCAGGTCTTAAACTAAAAGAAAACTTAAAAGCTTTTGCAAAACAACTTAAAAGACTAAATGCAGGTGTTATGTATGTAATGCCTAATTGATTTAATTGTTTTGTAACATTAACGTGGATGCATTTATATTTTATTATTTTTACACAGTGAATTATAAGTGACATGCGAAAGTAGCTGCCAAGTGTTACCCTAATCTTGGCTTATAATCGTATTGCTTTTAGTAAAATTGCTCTATAAATATTCAGAGAGAGTTTGAGTGGGAGAGAATTTAATAACAGTGTATCGAGCGAGTTTAATTGCAAATTACATGTGCATTAATGTCGGAGCATATGTGCTACAAATATTTTAACCGTCACACTTTGTTCGTTTTCACGATGACTTGGGTTTTGCTTGCTGCGGTGGTTTTATGTGAGATCGATAAGGACTACCATCTTAACAAGTGAACCTATGATATTATTTTTTTTAAATAGTCACTTGAAATAAAATTTAAATTTATAGAGGATACTAGTAAATAAATTAATAAAACAATATTTTTTAGTTATCTAGTAGGTTCTCAACTTCCTACCCAGTGTTGCCGTACGAACAATAATAAGTTCAGACGGTCTGAAAAACAAATATTTGGGCTTATTCAGGCACATGTTATAATTATTTACAGAACAATGAGTCTTCAAAGGTAAATCTTACCAGGGCAAATTGAAAATTCTCAATTAAAGAAAAAAATTAATTGATACGGAAATGTAGAGACGAAATGTCTTGTGAGCGTTCCTTCCTAAAAAACTCCTGCTTTATACGAAACTACGAAGTTTGTAACGCCTCGATATATCGTGGTGATAAGGTTATCGTGTTTGATATCAACAAACTTTGTAAAACTGATTGGTTGGTGGTGTAATTTTGTGAGATCGGTATCTTGTGCGTGTCCCGCGCTCTCTTGTAAACAACCAAACATTATGGGCTGCACGCCGCTCTCCGGTTAACAACATTTTCTATGAATAATTTTTACAGGTTTTATAAGTAATAAAAAAATATTTTGTAATGCTAAGTGCTTCGATTGCTGTGTATACGTATTTCATTGATGTGGTTCTTTGGCAGAATAACACAAATACACATCATGCCTTCATCCCCGATCAGGAAGAAAGAAGTACAACCAGGGCATCCACTTTTTGTTGTGTGTTCCATCCCATGGCGTGGTAGGGGGCGAGCCTATGTCCATATCGGGTATAAATTTCTTATTCCAGGCTAATACTGAGCAGGAAAATCTAAATATCACTTTCAGATTAGCACAACTTGTCAGGATGTGTAAGGTTTATGAGTAAACCATAATATTTGATTACCTATCTAGATAATAAATTATGCGGTTTTAGTTTGGCCTGAAAACTGTTAAATGAAAACTATAAAAGCACCAAATGTTGGCAGCGTGGCTATATTAGGCGTAAATGGAACGAATGATTTGACACTTTTGTGTACAAATGTTTTAGGAAACGCCGGCGCTGGGTGCTATCCACCGGCTAATACCAACCTCACGACTCCCACCGGCTAATTGACACGTTTTCTCTAAATTACTATTTAATTTCACACTTTCTATAGATAATAACGTCAATATTGAGGCAAAGTTTTTAATTTTATTTCCGACCTTTATGGTGAAAGGAAATTGGAGAGTTTTACACAAAAACCCGTAGTTTTTACCCATGCATACAGGCAACGTTTTTTTGCGACTAAGTAGCCTGCTTCTTGTGAGAAAAAACGTAAATGTTAGCCTTTGTTTAATTCACTATTACTTAGAAGATAAGGTCGTTGTTTGTTTTTATAGTTTTTGTACATACACAAGTGATTAATGCAGATTAGAATTTAGAATATTGTAATTTAGGCGTGCATAACATAATTATTTATGCGTGAAATATAGCCAGTGTGCTTTGAAAATAATTATACTCAATAGCAACATAGATATATACACTATGAGTACATATCCAATAAAATAAAACATATTTCACAAACATTCGCCATTGAACCTTTATGTATTTAAAGATGGACGTGAGAAATATTTTTTGTGATTGCATAACGAGCCGGATCAGCATGCTCGGATCAGCATAATCAGCGTGCTCGTGTTAAAAACATTTTGAAAGTTAATTCGGGACCGATGGAGTTTTTGTTTCGTGTTTTTTCGTATTGAGTGTCAATTATTTGATCAGGGGATCTAAGCGCCGGCGCACCGCTTCTGAAGTCTGCGCCACAGATAACATATTGGATTAGTTATTTAACAGATGGTTTAATAAAAAATCATTTTAACACGATGTGTATATTATGTTATGAGCGTTGGAAACATGTATTGATAGATTAATATACTGACTATACTGTACATGAATGATTTTTATAATTAATGTGGTTTACGAAAAATTCAAGATAATTTATAATTAAAAATAACATATTACTAACCTTTTTAAATTATATTTGTCAGTCACATGATTATTTTTAGGACTTATCTTATTCTTGAAAATCTTACATCATATCATTTAAATAATTTACAATATTTTCACACCATAGACAAACCAGGAACAGTGCATTTGTTCTATTGTAGTAATGGTGTCCAAAACATAGCCCGGGCTGGTATGATTAGAGAGCGGTCGCGCGGCTGATTACAGGCCGGCTAATGCACTCGCCTTTTAAATATGCCGAAAGTTTTCACTCATTCATACTGGATTGAGTGTGTTTGAGATTTAATTTATTGTGACAGGTTGTGTAAATAGACTGCATTTAATTTATTGTGACGGGTCGGTTGTGTAAATGTATTGCAGTAATAAGAAATATTTGTATTGGCTTGTAAATAGGGTATAGTGTAGTTTATTTTTAGTTCAAACACATTTGTCTGAAATGATAGTGTTTAATTGAATTATGTAGTCATTACAATTGATATTGGACAAATATACATTGCTTTCACTTATTTAAAGGTCACATAGAAAAGTGATTCTTTTGGCAAGCGTGTGATACTAATATTGATGAATGGTCCTTGTAATTCCTGCTGGCTTCCCTTTGTGAAGAATGTATGTAGAATCGAATTATTATTAGAAAGATTTGACGATTTGATTAAAGACCGCATTAATATATAGAAGTATCTTATTGTGCCGGGTTTCGAAAAATTTCACCTTTTGCCACTGGATACTAAAGTAATAATCAAAATCAATTAGTCTACGTAGCGCGTACCGAACGGCGTAGCGCTACGAAAACTCTACGCTCTACGCCCTACACAATTTTATGCTTCCATGACATTTGTAAACATACCAGTGACTTTTATGATCATTTCTTATAGTAAACACTTTTAAAAATCACAACTGTTTTAATTTATAAAATATCCGTCATTAAAATAATATTATTAATTTGTGTCAATAACATATTGTAAAAGCTTTGTTGTAAAAATAAACGCGAGTGGTATTAATTGAGAGGGTCGTGGTTGCGTCAGCGCAGGCACCGGGTCCGGGGTACCGCTCGATGTAAAACAATCATTTGGACAGTTCAAAGAGTGAAGCGATGTAACGCAATGTTAGGGCGTAGTTTAATTTGTAAGCGATAGCGTGGAAATTACTTATGTAAACGGTATTTTTTTACTGCCTTCACAAACACAACAAAATATTAAAATAACCATTTTAAAGCTGTGGTTTTAAAAAATGCGGATAACAAAATAAATTTGAACTTAAAATAATAAGTCAAGTTTTGCTTAATAAATTACAATTCGATGCCCTTATATTGATTGTGACTGAAATTAAGTATAAATATACAGTTATAAAACACAAATAAACATACGTATTAATTAAGTACTGACCTATTGCTTAATTCGTCTTCAGTAATGGCCCACCTCGATACACGGAGTATTTGAGGTGAGTTCTATTAATAACAAGAAAAATTGTCAAAAACCACTATAGACAGCTACACAACGGCCTAAACTCATAGTTAATTTTATTTTTATTTTACTTTATTTAGAAAATACAGAAAAAATATAACACTTATAGATTAAAAGCAATTAAGCAACACATTATCCACAATAGTTTTCGCAGATTACATCACGTACATAAAACAAAGGCGGCGAGGCGCGATATAAGTATGCACTATACACTCATGAACCAATCTACTATTACATTTAGTTGAATATATATTTTTTAATTGAATACTCAAAAAAAACTCTATTCATTTCTCCACCCATGAAACACTTATTGAAGTACGTTACCGATTAAAGAATTTTCGCATAA
The DNA here is from genome assembly GCF_014839805.1 of Manduca sexta. Taxonomy (NCBI): domain Eukaryota; kingdom Metazoa; phylum Arthropoda; class Insecta; order Lepidoptera; family Sphingidae; genus Manduca; species Manduca sexta. Next base: position 4,518,071 of record NC_051122.1, on the reverse strand, counting down.
TTTCTTTAACAGAGCAACATTAAATATCTCATGACTTGCGCCAACAAGAGGCTCGCGCCTAGTCATTGCGCGGCGCCTTTCAATTCACATCTCAAGCGTTTGGATACTCCCCCACAATGGGCCCGGCACAAAGCCATCGCGTTTGCCGCCTCGTTATGTAAAATCGGCCAAACAATGCCACCGTCGGGCGGGATCGCTTTCTGTAACATCTCAATTGAATCAAATTAACAATGGCCCTCAAAACAACGTTGCCGGCCGTTTTATTAAAACCCACATGTCAATTATAAATGTATGGTGGAAAGGGTCCGTTGTTGTGGACAATGGTAACAATGTAAACAAAGCGAATGTAACGTTTGAGACGTTCGGTTGACGGACATATTGCCGAAACAATGGCGATCGGTTGTGATTAAAAATGCTTAGATAAATATCAATGTTTGAGTGTTATAATTGTGCATTCAATTTTGCATAGTAAATAGTGTAAGCCAGTGTAATGAAATTTTTCGAAAGGGAAGCCGACACAAATTATGTACTAATTATAATTAGATTTTAGACCACTATGCTATAAATATTGATTATTTATTAATAGTTTGCACATATACCTATATTAAAAAAGGGAAGCCGGCAAGAATCCGGTTATAAATACCCTTCGTCACTAGTCTATGTGTATGTTCTCTTTTATCTCACTTCCGTCGGTTTCGTGTAGGACAGTTCTCCAGTCGTTAGTTTTGTACCTAAGTAACATTTGGACCGCGAAGCACATAATTGAGAGGCGAATTCGCTTTTCCATAATATGACTTCTTTTATTATCTTGTTATTGTTTAGCATGAATCTTAATAATAATTTTCGTATTTTAATCAGTAGTCTATTTACTAATTTCTCTAGAAAGAAAAGTACTTATCTTATTTAACATTTATTATGCTGGTTAAGGCGACTTTTTTCTTTCATTAGTACTATTGAACATGAATCGTTTAGTGTATTTAGATTCGCACATCATAATTTTGTTCTTAAGAAATTACCCTTAGATACAATAATTGCGCTCACAACAAATATGGGAATAATAGTCCTGCCCAACATGCCACAGATCCTACCACATCCATCATTATTTACAATCATTCCTGTACACAACTTCGAACTCCGTTATGCATAAACCGTAGTATATAAACATTTCCCACGGAATTGCTTGTCAGCCGTAGTTTAACGGCAAATATTCAAATATATGTGGGGTGAGAAGAAAAACGGGCGCATTCAGGGCGCGTAGTGTTTTATGTAAAGCGGCGTACACACTACACAGCGCGCGGTACATAACAAACATTACCACACAAACACGCGCCGCCTCCGCCTCCGCCTCGCGCCTCACGCCTCACACCCCGAGGCGCCACGTCGCTATAGCTACTTCGTTATCAGTAAAGCAGGTTTGTATCAAATAAAGTTACATATTTATAAGTTTTTTATTTCCTCTTTATATTTTTGACTAGCTCTTGCTCGCAAGTCAAAGCTTCGCACGCGTTTATGTCTTTCCTGGGAATAAAAAAACAAAATAATATTATAGTCTGTATTGTTCGAGGATAATTTGATAGAATAATTTTATTAGTTCAGTAGTTTTATTCCAACTTTTCAACAACTATATAATTCTTACCACATTGTCTTTACAAAACTGTTAAATTTACACGAAGTAATAAGTATGAATGATACTGATCAAAATGTAACTTTTCTTTTACCACTGTCACCCATTCATAAAGAATGCCTTCAAGCAAATATTCATAAATCGAATTCTTATGTACTGACAATCCCTTCACTACAGCGGGTAGCGAAGCGGCGGCCCGAGGCGGCAAGGCGCATTTGCATACAGCCTCCACTTTGTGCCGGCTAACCCAATACGACGTATGTCAGAAGGACTGAGGTACGTGCCGAGCTCGCTGCTGGGGAACAGACGGACATTTCTATTGCCACTAGTTAAACAATGGACGCTTTTAATTGGGATTGATTTTAAGGCGCTCCGCACACGCTGGGTACTTGTTGCCGAGTAACATTATACTAATATGAGACTAATAGTTTCTGAAGTTGTTAAAGCCACTGCCGTTTACAGTCATGTATACTTTCGAAATAGAATATGATTGCGCAGGGCACTTTTATGCCGTTTGGGCGTAGATTGACAAAATACTAAGAATCTATACTATTATATAAAGCTGAAGAGTTTGTTTGTTTGTTTGTTTGTTTGAACGCGCTAATCTCAGGAACTACCACTCCAAATTGAAAAATTCTTTTTGCGTTGGATAGCCCTTTGTTCGTGGAGTGCTATAGGCTATATATCATCACGCTATACCCAATAGGAGCGGAGCAGTAATAGCTAATCTCAGGAACTACCGGTCCAAACTGAAAAATTCTTTTTGTGTTGGATAGCACTCTGTTTTTGAAATGCTATAGGGTATATATCATCAAGCTATGACCAATGGGAGCGAAGCAGTAATGAAACATGTTGCAAAAACGGAGAAAATTTATTAGTTTTGAGGGCTTCCGTTGCGTGCGCTGCGTAAACAGTTAAAGTTATGCAACAGTGATGTATGACGGGATTGTTCCTCTTAAAAGTTCTACAAAAATATATTATAAAAACAAAAGTCCCCCGCTGCATCCGACTGCCTGAACGTGTTAAACTCAAAAACTACCCAACATATTAAGATGAAATTTGTTATGGAGACAGTTTGAGACCCTGGGAAGAACATAGGCTCCCGGGAAAATATATAGCGTGACTTTTATAACGGAATACTTTAGCCCGAAAAACATTCTAACGCGGGCGGAGCCGCGGGCAATAGCTAGTTATTAAATATTATTAAATAAGGAGGTTTATCTTCCGACATTGCATAGAATTATGTCGGAAAATATTACGCATGTGCTAGTTGTATTTCTGCCTAATCTTTCGAAGATCTCTGCATAATATTCATGTACTCTAAAATAAGACATTAATATTATTTAAAAAAAAGTATAACTTGTTTGAATTTTTTTAAGAATTGTTATAAAGTAGTATAACCAATTTCTGACAACGCCCAGTATTCATGTTTATGGTTTTTGTGTTGTAATGCAAAAACACACAACGATTTTTATTCGTTCATTCTATAATATGTAGTGACATGTTGCAATTCAATCAAAGATTTATATTTATTTATTATTGGAACTATTTTATGCAGATTTTAAATATAAGTGGTCATTCAATGGTACGGTTACCCTACAAATAATCATCTACAATATCCAAAATTTATTTTAACTTACTTGTTACTTTAACTTTCTTATCAAGTTCGTACACAAAATAACTATTTGTTGTTGGGATTAAGTTAGTTATAAGTTACTATTCTATCTAGTTTTAAGAATGAGTAATAGGTATACACATAAAGTCTAGGTTAGTTAAATGAGGATACAGTCTAATCCGATGTGGAATCATACGTTGACAATTGTGATTTATGTTTACACGTAAACTTGCATGGATAACTAGATCTAAGGACAGATAATACATTTTATTAGGATCTATCCAGTATAGGCTGCTACAGTGATGCATTGTACTCAATATTATAAATATAAGTCTGTGAAGCGGCGATAGCCTAGTTGGTTGTGGAACGGACTGCCGAGACGAATATCCGCAAGTTTAAAACCCAAGGCATGCATCTCTGACTTTTCTAAAATTTATGTGTATTATTTGTGAATTATCGCTTGCTTTAACGGTAAAGGTAAACATTGTGAGGAAACCTGCATACCTGAGAAGTTCTCTATAGGAATTTTGAAGGTATGTGAAGTCTACCAATCCGCACTAGGCCAGCGCGGTGGACTAAAGCCTAATCCTTCTTAGTGGTAAAGGACACCCGTACCCAGCATTGGGATAGTAATACAGGGCTAATATTATCATTGTGAAGGTTTGTTTATCATAAATGGATATATATAAAATATACCTCATCGATAACCTAAATACTTTTTAGCGCGGAATCCTATGTTTAATAACGTTTTTTATTAAGGTAAAAGTTAATTATTTCAAATAAGAGATTGGACCCAGCTTAGCTTTTGCTAAGCAATATTATTTAATTAGATCAATAAATCTTAGATCATTTACTTGTCAAATGATCTAAGCTATTGAAGTGGATAAATAAACTCAAATATAGACTTCACTATAAAATAATGCATTATAATTTCTATAAATATTATAAAACAAAGTCGCCAAAAGCTGTCTATATGTGATCGATTTTCTCAAAATCTACTAAACGAATTTTTGTACGGTTTTTACCAAAAGAATTATTGAGGAATCAATTATTGAGGAAGGTTTAGGTTAATAGTACATTACGGTTTTACGCAAATTGACTGAAATATAAAGATTAATGTTGAAGAGGTTGTGTTGTGGTTGAAAAACATTGTGACACACTGATTTCCACGCGGACGAAGCCGCGGGCACAGCTAGTTTAAACTAAAATAAACCGAAGTATGTAACACGCCAACACGCCTCACGGTGGTCCCAGAAACAAATGTCAAAGTGGACGCTCTCAAGTCTAATTTCCGAGTTCGTGGGCAGGGGGTCAGTCTAGGTCGAGGCACTTACGAAAAGTAAACAAGAATGACAGGTCTGACGCCGCGGGGATATGAACCTCGCACTTCACACTCGAGAGGTTTGCCTTGCGTTTGACAATCATTGTAACAATGCCTTATTTATGTGTTACGGCAAATATTGTTTTATATGAGAGAAAGGTTGGTGTCGAAACTTTACAGAATATTGCTTTTAAAAATATTTTAAGGCTGCTAAAACTTTCCTTATGCCCTAATGTTTAGATTCAAATTCCATAGAACTTCTTCTATTAAATAAAAAAGGTAGCAAAATTAAATACACACGTATGAGAATAATTGGAACTGCAATAAATTGTATTGTTAGTCTTTCTATTTGGCGGTGTACATAGCTTTAAGTCAACCGATATTGTACTGCGAGTCTAAGTTACCTCGTCTTAGTACCACAGTATACCAGAAGCACACTACTTTCATATCGTTTAATTTTTGAGCGCCGTGCATGGAGACGATTGCTTGTGTCTACCGATTACGTCAAACCCGAGTTGATGCAAGATCCTATTACTAATAAAGCTTTTGATATATTATAAATCCCAAGAAAAAAAATACAAATACTCTTTATTGTAACAATTTTAAGTAGAGAAATAAATGAAATTGATACAATTTCCGTAAATCTATGATGTAGAACAAGAAGAATAAGCAAACAACAAAATATACAAAATTACTCCTAATACATAGTATATTATAAAATACTAATATAAGCGGCGATAGCCTAATTGGGAGTGGAACGGACTGCCGAGACGAATGCCCGATGTGTCAGATATAATACATGGCTGATATTATACGTTGTTATTATTTAAAATATGTAAATTATTAATTAAAACAATGTTCTAGAAGATAAAAAACCAGATAAGAATTATCTCTCCCTGGAATTTGTACACTGCTTCAAAACTATGTTAGCATTAGTTTAAGGCATTCGTAGGCGAGTAATGTAGATATGCGAGAATAAATAGAAATGGATAAATCATCACTAAACGTAAACGATCCGCAATATTATTATAAGTTTATAGTGGAATATATAAATTGTAACTGATATAGGCGTAAAGTTAGGGTTGCCATATTATCGGGATTTATCAACAATTTGAAATTTATATTCGAAGTTGGCGAATATAAAATGAATCGGAATTAATCGGAATCTTTGTAAATCTTACGTATTTGACTATATATGACTCGATTACGCAATAAATTATACATAAAATATATATAAATAAATTACTTTCTTTCTATTAATCTGTATTGATAGGAAGAAAGAAATATAGTTGCGAAAAGTTTGCTATACATACATTATACATAATATATTTATAATAGAAAATACATACATATTTTTTTTACAAGTGTACAAAAAATCGCATATTTCTTAACGTCTGAAATATGGACTTTAATTTTACTTGAAACTTGAAATTATTTTTTATAGTTTTTGATAAGGCAAACACTGTTTTTGGTCACGACATTTATTTCTATTTTATACAAAAAAATATATTTATTCTCTCGATATAACTTATCCTCTGGCAATCTCGCACTCATGGTCGCATCGCTGGAGAGCGTATCGTTGCGTTGTTTGCCCGTGTAACCGGAGAACGCATATGGTTTGTTGGCATTGCTCTCCTGCGCGTCCACTTCTCGCTCCACACACATTAGACAATAGAAAATATTCATACAACCGCACCGCCATATTTTCGGCTACTTTTATGGAGGAAATTGATGTTTGTTGATGACTTTCCCTAGAAATTTTATTGTCTGTTTAATGTGGAATTTAAAGATAATTTTGAGTATTTAGCGTAGAAGTGAGTTAGTTGTTCACAATGGCAATAGTCTTGATCCATAATTATCTAGAAGGCTTTCGAACAGCTTCATTTAATGCAAGTTGAATCGCGAAAGATTTGTAACTCGCCGCACGTGTACCTAAGAGGGGATAGCAAGAGTCATGAAGATATTGGAAGTAATCCTTTATGTATGTACAATCATATACATGATACTCATAAAGGACATATATTATAGTTTTCTTCAAGGCTATTTGAATAATAAATTAATATCATTTAATTTCATAACAATAATGTTGTTATGAATCTAGTTTTAAAATGTAACATATAGAAAGCGGGTAGACTCTTACTTTCATTACAACTTTTATCTCTGTCTTCTCATTTGCAAAGTTTAGTAACAGTGAACCTACAGGAGACAGAAAACTTTACTGTTAAAACTGTAAACCTAAAGCGCTGATAAAAAATAAAAGGTCTGTAAACTTTAACTCGACTAAAAAACATGAAATTAAATGATACGGCTTTACGCAAATCCGCAATGTAACAATGAATGAATCATGCTCATTATGGATGTTGTAGTAACGTATACCTGTCAGGAATATTGCTAAAAATCCCGATCAACAATAACATAATAACCTTAAGATAAATTGACTACCTAAAGAATATCTTTCAGGCAGGCGGGTGTCTGTTAAAAATACAATCTACATTTATTTTAAACCCGTGAGACGACCACAAATAGAAAAGAGGCGCGGTTCAAAAATTTTTGACACAGACTTATTACAGCAGCTGTCTTCTTGTATATCTGCGAATGATTGCGGTTACAAGGTGACTTCTAAAGCCGCAAGTTACAAGATCAGTCACGATTAATATTTGATGATTAATCATATCCCCGTTGACACAACCGCGACATCGATGTTGACGGTCAATCAAGTGGAGTCCGTCGAGCGGCACGGAGCGGCGCGGGGAGCGCAGACATCGACCGCTGAAGAAGTATCGGCCGGTTTGCGCCGCGTATTTATTTACACATGTACTCCGATGTGTTTCTAATGAGCCACGCTCCTTGCCTCGATAAATAATGCTCTGTTATATCAACTACCAGTCGTTGTGCTCGCTGCGACCACAACTCGGCAATTACGTTTGTGCCGGAACGTTCAAATATTTGGTCAAAACTTTCGGCCATTAATGATGCTACCGATATTGTGCACCGGTGAGTTTTTTGAACTGTGTTTGCGTAATGCCGAAGAATACGTGTCTTAAAGCAATTAAGAGAAAAAAAGTCTTATAACGTGTTTGTAATGTTTAGTTTGGTCGTGTTTAAATATAATGTTTGTTGTTGCAGGCAGTTTAGCCGTTTAGAGACGCATTTACCTGGAATTTATGTGAATTCACCAACAATAACATCGCTGGGAAGGCAAACACTACACTGCACCTTGGGTCACGCATTCTTCTCCTTTATCATAATATTTGTGGATATTTGCTCACGATTTACTTACTACATAATTATTGAAGACCCTCATTACGTTACTTATACATAAAATATGAATTCGGACTCAAATTGAGCTACGCAGTTTGATTGGTTGCATTAACCAAAAATATGCAGTTAAAGACTAGTTTAGTATGGTTTTCCGAGCATTCTGCTCATGTCTATTTTCGTTTAATAACTTTATATCTACCTGTACCCGATGTTAGAAAACATTGATATAAAATTTTCTATATTAGTTGTCTCACTTTTAAGCATAGTTAATATAAAACACCAGCTAAGGCACTATTCAGCGAATTTTATATAAGCCCTCCCCCAGATATGTTTTGATTTCACAAAATATGTTTACATTAACAAAAATCATGGAATTACAAAGTCATTTGGACAAACTATAGCCCGGTTGAGTCCAAATAATCCGCTGCTCACCTAAGGGTTTGCGTCCATTGTGACTGATCCCGAGTCAACACTCGTGGACTCGTTCCTCGAACGCCTTTGTGCCTGATACGTTTCACTTCGACACTTTCCTTAGCCATCGAGAAAGATTAAAAAAAAAGTTTTTGCCTTGTCTATGGAATGTCTTATTGTTATTTGATTTTTGTTTACTTATGCTCATATTTAACGAATGCCATATAAGGATTAGGATAGTATGGAAGTCTTAAGTATTTTTAATTGGATTTGTCATAATTTTTATATTATAATTCATAAGGTTTTTCGTGTGGGCAGAAGCTTGAAAAGAAAGTAGTGTATAAAATAAGTACAATTTCAAATACTTTATATTTAACATAATACCCTAGATGTTATGTATTGATAATTAAAAAAACTTGTGTGGTTATTGATGAAAAGTTAAAGTCTTTGTTACGCAAGAGTGATTTCTTTTACATCTTACAATAACGTAACTAATTGAACAGATTAGTACCGCACAAATGACGCGTGACACATAAAAATAAAATAAAGTAATTGAAAGGAGGAAAGAGCGCAGTTATAACGATTCTATTTCCTTTTATACTATTCATTACAAGATAACATGGGAAGACGATTACAAACATAAGCTATTGTTTCGGGATTGCGATGGGTACATTAATTGCATTTCTGCCTACCACTTCGAAGTTTGGTGATTGGCAAACACATCATTATGCACAAAAGACGTTATTGTGCAATTTTAGAGAACATCCGCAATAATAGTACCTAGTCTTTTCATTTATACTAGAAAGATAGGTACACCTACTCGATCGAACTTTTAAAAATAAACAATAATTTAATTGACGCGTGGGTACGTACAAAGCAAACAGACGAGGTTACAGTCCACTCGATCTGATAAAAGCGATATGTTTAACTAAACAATATTGTTAAACCCGTAATATTGTGATGTGCGTCGGCCGTGGCGGTGGTCTGTTGTACCATAAACACTTGAACGGTTCATTCGAGTTATATGAACGAACTATTTTAGAAAGGGTTTTGGGAAGTATTAAGAGACTTTATAAGTATTGTTTTTGTTATACACATATATAATTTGCTATTCTTATATTTGCTATTATTATAAATACTATGATTTCAATAGGATAATTGTTGTATTTATCTCTTGTCTTTTGAAATCGAGCTGTGATTTGTAAACGGTTAATATTGTCGAAAAGAATAAAATACTTTACTCCATTTATATAAAAAAACAGCTTGATAAAACCTTTGTGATCCGTTATCCGTAATAAATATTTAGGAAGTACACGTTCATTGAGTGAAACTGAAGACACATCTAATTCTATCTGTTGGCTAGCACGCGCTGATTAACGCTCTTAGTGCTATCATAATATGGCATTAGATTTGTTGATGTGTGTATCTAAGGGTATCTATCCTTGTCTATATAACCAATATAGGAATATATAACCAAACGAAACAGTTTAATAGAAACATAAATATGTACATAGCAATCATGCAATAAGAAATAAGTATAGACATTTAAAAACTGTCAAATAGTTTTATTGCTAATAATAAGAAAGGTTAGCAACTCGGACGAAGGCAACGCCGAGAGTTGCTGCCCGCGAAATGATTTCTCATTTTATTCTTCATAATATAAAGAAAGGCAGGATATAGCGTTAAATAAAATTGAGACTTAGATTTAATTTCAGGATTTGTAAATGTAAATTATGGTAATTTTTTGTTACGTAGCTAATGCTTTAATTATAATGGTGCTTAGACTGCAGAGTGCTGTCGAATCAATAAATGTAATGTGTCTTTGGGATAGTCGACAATAATACATAAAAACGATGAATCTAAAAGTAACTTTTTTAAGTTAAAAATAAAAAAATATATATAAGAAATTGTAATTCTTTTTTCAAAAATAGAAATAAACCTTTAATAATAAACAGTTTTTGTGTTTCAATTTGAATTAAGAACACTACTTTTTTTAATGTCTCCCAGCTCCCGTCGCCTGACTTCCGCCACAATTAAACGCATCCACGTCACCGGGTCTGAATGGACGCGCGGGTCGCGGGCACACATCATTGCACCGCATCGCACTCGTTATTTCATTCACTAACATTTTTATTTTGCACGAGTCGTGCCGATTTGTATTTGACTCGATATTTTTGTTCCGGACCCGTTAGTGCGGAAAATTCGTGACGTATTTTATTTTGCGAATTTGTGATTTGAATAGTGTATTGTTGCAGACAGTAAACGTGGAAATGTCAAGGGGCGATAATTGGTAATGCGTTATGCGATCTAGTGATGCGGGTTTGTTTCCCGGGACAGAGGTTGGAAAACATACCGATAATATTAAGCATTGTATAGTACCCGCTACCCGGTATCCAAGAAACGATACTGAGAGTTGAGCTTATAACTTATGTAAAAAGTGTAGTTAGGTAGTTCGAGAAGTTAAGTAGGTTCGAGAACCATCAAGATTATGTTAACAGTTACACGCCATTTTCCCATACACGATTTATTATGGTATCAGATTCTAATTAACCTCATAAAAAAATCTGATTTTCCCATAAATAACAACGATGAAATTGTTTCGACGTGATCACATGCTTTGTTTTCGTTTTTCGCAGAACTGATGTAGAACAAATTCCAATGCATTGTAAATTAAAATAAACTTTTAACATTTGCCACTATAATTTTTGTCTAATAGGACTGACATATTTGTATAGTATATTATTGACGGATTAATCAATAAGATCCAAGAACTGCCCTCTGTCTTATATTCCTCGGGCAGTAGCGGCCCTTTGCGAGGCCCTGGATAGCAGATCTTTACGAGGCCTTTTTACGGGAGCCAAAGGAGAGTAATGATTTTTTCTTTGTATTCCTTCAAAGTGAGATTCCCTGTACAGTTGCCCCGTTCATCACCTTTAAATCTGCTACTCTCAAAGGAGTTAGTCTAAGGAAGAGATCTGTAAAAAATCTTCGACTTATTGTCAGTCCGAGTTAAAATCATTGCAGTTTCCTTTAATAAATAACTAACAATATACAATAATTTTGCAACAACTTACAATCAAATCCGTTGAAAGGTTAAAAAGTGTTGCCATTCTTTGCAGTGTATAATATTTTTCTATAAGTTCTCTTAATAAATAGCCTGTTTGAATAAAAACATCAACGTCAAATAAAAGGGGTTTAACAATTAACTATTAACGTATCGGCGCGGCAAACAGTTTTCAGCTGTTCTTCCTTGAACGGTGGTATGGAGTGTTGAGTGCGAATCTGCGGGCGGTCCAACCACTCCACTCGTCGACTGTTTGTTTTGATGTTTAAACTGCTCCTAGCGTGATGTGGCGCCCTCAACTATTTAAACTGATTCCGATATCACTTATGTTTTGATGATTTGGGAAAGGTGATATACCTAAGTACCTAAGTGATAAGTTCCCGCACTTATTTAATGTCTTCGAATCATAAAAAGGAAGGAGTTAGGCTTCATTAAGCTGCAACTAAATGGCATGGTACAACAGGAAAAAAATCCAATAAATACTATTCTATTAGATTCCAAATCGACAATAAAAAAAAACATTTTACCCAAATCACTTTATTGTAGAAAAATTGTTAAACTCGGAAGCTAACACCTCGCTGATTTAATAAAATGTAAGTTCATTAAAGTGAATGTAAATCACAATGTTGTCAATCAGAACACGATGATTTGTTATAAAAATACTGTGAGAAATGTGTGGCGCGGCGTGCGCGGCGGGCGGGCGCTCGCTCATTCACATTGCTCAACGAATTTGCGCATTAACACCTATTACCGAGGCGCCCTTTGTCGCCGCCACGCAAAATACTACACTTTCCTTTTTACTGTTTATTGTTATCGTTTGTTTCGCTTCGCAAACCGTCCGGCGACAATGTGCCAGCCGGTGCGGCCCGATGAGCGCTTTCAAGTGTCGAAAGGCGGTAATTTGCTTCATTCGTTCATTGTTGGGGCTAAAAGTCGGCCTTTGTCGACACTTGACAGAATTGGGAGCGTTTAGATTCGGGAGTGGGCAATTCGCGGAGAGTGGACGCGTTTTATCGAAAGAGCGACTGCGACCGGTCGCCACTCGGAGCGCGCACCTCAATGGACGCTTAATGGACTATTTCGCACCGTGTTTAAAAAGGTTTCCTCTTTTTACAAATACTTTGCAGATAGTTTCGAATGGGCTTTTATGGTTTTATATGATGGAAATAATATTTTTTAGTAGAAAAAAATATTTGAAAGGCTTCTGATTTTATAAATATGTAGGAACGTATATGTTGCCAGCAGTTACTTTTTAACCCCAGACGAAAACAGAAGGATATAAGTTTAAAGCGCTTACCTATCTGTATATCCGTCTATAGCCTCGTAAATGAATGGATTTAAATCGGTTTTCTTTTATGGAAAGCTGATGTGATCAAGACAGTTCTTAGCTATATTTTATGAAAATCTAGTCAGGCGTTTGAAGACTATCAGTTTTCATATTTCACAAGTCCTATTGACTTCAAATTTGGTGTACTATTATTAATCCTGGCTCGGTAATAATCTGACTGAATTAGCGTCGATAGTCTCGTTGATAGTAGAAAGGACTGCCGAGACGAATGCCCGTAGGTTCAAAACGCAAGGGCACACACTTGTGACTTTTATAAAATTGATATGTGTGTATTCTTTGTGAATTATCGCTTGCTATAACAGTGAAGGAAAATATCATGAGGAAATCTGAGAAGTTCCGTATAAGATTTTTGAGGGTATGTGAAGTCTGCGAATTCGCATTAGGCCAGCATGGTGGAATAAGGCCTAATCACTGTCCGTAATAGAGGAGGCCCGTACCATGCAGCGGGAAATTAAGTATATAATAAAGAGCTAATTTTATTATTATATACATTCATTTCTAAGCTAGAATCGAAGTAATGAACGTATACTATCACAACGATTATTTCATCCGTCGTGCCTCAGAATTAAAAAACATAATATTGACCTTAGAGTATAAACAAAATGGTTTATAGCTGTCTTCTAAAATATTTAAACAATGCTTGAGTAACATCTCATATCCAAACTTAGGCAACCTAATAACGCTAGATCTAGTATTCCATATAGAATAACATATGTTATATCCGTGAACACAAAGCATCAGTAAGGTATTCCTAGGCGTTGATTATCTAATCCGTCTGTCTGCAAACTGGCATTAGGGTACATTTACATGCGCCCGACTCGGCTTTGCTCGCCCCGAGCCACTGCACGCTCATTACGCTAAACTGCAGTACGCAACACTGCACTCCCAACAAACTAATGTAAAGCAGCCTTCATTTGGAGAGTAAAGAGTAAATCAAGAGGAACTTTATGGTTATTAGATTATGTACAAAGCACCTCGTTCGTGTGATGGTAAAACATATATTATAAACAGCGAGCTCGTAAAATACTTACTGAAAACTTTACTTTGGGACAGAAAAAACTATATTATAAGTAATGTATATTTGTTTTTATAGCGAATAAAGTAATATTACACCGAATATATTTATCACTTATATTTTTTCTTCACAAATTTACTACTTAACAAAAAGAAAAAAAAAGTGATAACATGCATAGGGAATTTAAAGTATTGAATTGTTCAACTACTTTTTTGGCTGACTATAGAAACATTTACTAAATTAATAGACACTTTTTAGCTACTGCTCTAATATTAGATAATTCAAAACGTCGTATTCAAAATTTTAACAACAAATTATTCGAGATCATTTTTTGCGCACACTTGGTATAACCCTAAAAACATATAAGAACTAACTGAAAATACAATAACCGTTTACACATTATCAATTAATAAAAACGCCATATAACTAAACATATTTGTAGTACTTTTAGAATGTTATACAATGCGAATACGTAAAACTATTCCACAATGACTTTATCTAGATAATCCCGGCTTACGTGTTCTTACAATGGTGTTACAAGTAATCAGGAAGTTGACGCATTGGTCCCTTCCTTTGGCAACCTGTTTACACCTCACAACTAGGATTTAGCTTTTGTTTCTTTAATAACATGTGATAAGGTTTAAGGTATTCAAACATTCCCCATTCGCATTCATTAGAGTTTCTTGGTAAGCCATTAGGGCTAAAACGATTTTAGAGCTTAGTATTTTCTAGATCGAATAGTTAAGACATAGAGCTTCAAGTTTATAGATACTGGAAATACTCTAGGTTAAAGGATTTCAAATCAATATCTTACACTCATAGTTCGGTGAGTCAACAATTCGACATGACCGGTGAGATCAGGAGCATAGCCAACGGCTTTACGTGGTTTCCTAGGCACGGAGGTATCACACCGCCGAAAGGGAAGCCGACAACAATTGGTTTATATGGACCCTTCACCACTCCGTCTATGAAAAGAGGAAAGGCGTTAAAATTAATGTATATAAACTCGTTGTTTCTTTATATAACCAACCTACTGCATTATGCATATACTCGAATTAAATGGCAAAATTGATGGCTGGCGTGCAAGGCGTGTTGTGTCAAGATACGAGTCCGCAAATTACAAACCACGAGAGCGCCGTCCGCCGTGATTGACGGCCGATCTGCTCTGATAGCTCCCTGGGGGTGGGGGCATCACCCTGCCATGAGGAAAGAATGGACATTAGCAGCTATACAGGGTGGTATTCAATTCGCTGTGTTCCTGAAACGTATATAATTAAATAAATACAATTAGATAAAAATTACGACATGAAGTAAATTTCATATCACAAAACTAACTTCCATTTTTGATTTTTTTTAATTTTGTTTTCCTAATGCTAGGGAATTGTTTCGTCATTTACTATAGCAATGTCATATGCGCTAGCTATATTCGAAGTAGATGTCAATTATTGTAAAACTAGTTTTAAGAATGATATCTTTAACGTATTTCATTCTAAAATTGTACGTCAGTTTTGTGAATCGAAAAAAACCGTGATTTAAATTGCACCGTTACTATTTATAAAAACATAGACTGCCTTGTTAGCGTAGTTGTATTAAGTACGCAGTACGACACCGCTCTTGAGTCCTGAGTTGGAATCTCGGGTTAGGGAAAAGTGATTTTTTTTTTTATCACTAACCACTCGAAGTCTGGAGGTTGTATCCGATATGGCGTTATTCTTATCACATCATGGGACTGAGAACGTATGGCGAAAAGTAAATGCCCTGGTTACACCTCTGCCTACCCTTTCGGAGATAAAGGCGTGCGTGTGTGTTTTTTTGTTTTTGAACAAAAATATAAGCGTATTGTCCCAAAAAGGATTCAAACTAGGATTTTTCTACTTTACTTGATTGATGGAAAACATTATAAATAACTTAGTATAAACTTTATAGAATTAAGAACGATGGCGACAAAGTTGGATATTTATGAAAAATATATACAAAGGTTTTATTAAAACAAATATCAAAAACCTACTTCTCAAATGTATGTCCATTATTAAGAAATTCATTGTAAATATAAATTTCCGACTCAGTGCGTTGTTTGAAGATAATTTGATATTTTCATATATTTGTTTGTGTAAGGCAGTGGTTGACAAAGTTGATTTGGCCGCGATCGATCTAACAAAAACTTCAAAATTCTGGACTTACCTCGTGTTTTTTTTATGAATTAATTGCATGCGAGTGCTTTTACAATGTTTTAGTTACTTTTCTCATCGGTCATTGGTTGCTCGGTTGATGATATTTCTTATATTAAATGTACTATTTTTCAGGGCCTACCCAATATTCCCTCGCGACTCATTGTTTGGGAAAACGCTGTACGCATAAGCATTAAATTAAGATACAATGTTCAGTATATGTGCTAAATGTTTTTTTTAAATATACTGATATATACGTGTATAGATTATGATCGTAAATAATCTGAAAATCAATTATTTTATTCTTTAAAAGTTTAGAGCATCATACCTAATCTTGGTTAATTGAAATATACTTTTTTTTCTGGAAATAACTAAATATTCGTTCAATAAGACTTACAACTTATGAACCACTCGAGTTCCTGGTAGTTTAGTAAACTTAAACTAAACAGGTGATTAGCGTCAGTACATAACAATAGAATTAACCGTGGGAAGATATTTAACGTCTATTTACTCAACAATGAGAACATTACGTAATTATTTGTGGAAATGTATTTATGGCTAAATACTTTCTTAATTCTTGAACGCGTATTGGATATTCTTCGGTAATAAGTAGGTTTTAATTTAAAAAATTGTTTCTGTGTATATTTAATGACCGTATTGCATGGAACTAAAATAGTTCCATGTTGTTTTATTCATATTTTAATTAGATTTATTTTGCATGTGTAAATATTACCCATAATATTTGTAATAAATACTTTTCCATTTTAGATATCTCAAAATAAATATTGTGAAGAAAGCGAAGCACAAAAATAAACTCCATTATTAAAGATCTTGATTATTTAAATTGTTTTAAAACTAATAAGTGTACTTAAAACAAACCATTATTTTATTAATTACAGTTTGAATCAGCAAATATTTGAAATGACCAATTCTTACAACGTTTTTTTAAGTACATATTTAGTGAATGAAACTATAACGCACTACGCAACCGAATATCTACCTACATAAATGTTTAAAAATCCTCAGTAATCGGCATCCATTCGCCTTATACGTACACGCGTCTCCGTCCGACTGTATAAAAGTTGTAAGGTTCAAACCACTGCATTACATTATGCACCATTACCTTTTATTGTTGATTTTTTAAGTCGCAATAAATTATATAATTTTGTCTTTATATAAATTTTTGGTGTATAAATGGATGCCGATTACCATTCACCTTATACGTACACGCGTCTCCGTCCGCACTAGAATCTTTTCTCGGAACAATACCTACACAGGAATCCTAGTTCTTACTAAATAAAAAAAGAATCATACGAATTGGCCCACAAATCTCAAAGAAATCTGTATAAATACCTAAAAAAATACAAACATACGAACTGAGAATCTTCTTTTTTGATAGTCGCTTAAAATAGTCATCCTCTCACTCTTCAGACTGTGTAGTTATTTTATACCTACAAAACTAAGAAACATTTTAATTCATTGCTCCATTATTGCCTAGACAACAAAATGAATTAACATACGTTCGGATTTATAAGTAAGTGTAGTCTTTTGAAGCAAATTAAATTACAATTAGTTATAATAGCGTTAATTTTAATAATAATTAATTATTATTTTTAAACTTTATCGTTATTAAGTTAGAAGCAAAAGATGTTAATAATGACAAATTGCCTGTTTAATTAAAATTTAGTGTTATGACAAAGACTAGACAAAGTTAATCTATACAAACCTGTATAAAAGTTGTAAGGTTCAAACCACTGCATTACATTATGCACCTTTTATTGTTGATTTTTTAAGTCTCAATAAATTATATAATTTTGTCTTTATATAAATTTTTGGTGTATAAATAAATACAAGTTTTTGTTTCAAGTTTTTGCAGCTCCCAGGCAATATTGTTAATTGTTTTTATTCAGGTAGGCATTTCATCATAAATTGTAAATAAAGTAAATTTTATAAAGCTTTAAAAGTAGAAAATGAGATATTACTAGTTCCTGTAGATTTGTCTAATTTTATCTGTTTCATGTGAGTTTAAAACTTTAACTTACTTTTGTGTTTTGTTTTAACAGAGCGGATACAAGCCGCTTTTGACAGATCCCTCTGGAAATCTTTAGGGGAGACCTATTATCCGAAAAAGACTTCATGTGGTTTACATGTTCATGTTGGTTTTTATGTTTCAATAACTTATATGAATAATATAAGTGTTTTTGTGTAATAATAATTTGATAACGGTATAGATAAGGCATTGTTTCTACAGCTTGCATTTTATTAGATAATATTCTACATAGACAGCTCATAGCATTACTTTAAAATGCCTCGACGACAACAAATTTTTCTTGACGATAGGTGTAAAATGAAAAGAGGTTATTGTAATTTATAATATCTATTTATTCGGAGAACTTTAGAGAATAGTTATAATTAATGTTTCTAGTAAATAAACAACAGTGAACAGTATGCACACGCATCAACAACGGTCAGTTGAACTCGGCTCGACGTATGTACAAAATAGAGCGTAAGATTTTATCTACAAAAGCTTGGTCGTTTTCAGACTTTATTATTTACTTACTATAAACGATCACTGTTCTACTTATACATGTTTATACGAACATTACATTTACAATAATTTACAACATATTGTATCATATAAAGAACGGAGAAGAGACTAGAACTAGAACGAAGGAATACAGAGTACAGTGCGCGCGAAGAATACGCGTCTGCTGTCATAAGTAACAAGAGAAAAGAATTACCTATACAGCGGAGAGGTGAAACAAAACAGCGGAAAACGGTAAAGTCTTACAACTAAATAGGTGCAGCATTCGATGAGTATTTCACTAGGCAACGTAAAAAACAATCTTCCGACGGGGTTATAATACTGGATATTCACAACTTTGTACAAGGCGCATTCAGGTACTGCGGGCGCTCAGCCTACGTGTCCGGCGGGCGCTGCTGGTCGGTGGGGCTGGGCGGCGGCGCGGCGTGTCGGCGCAGCTGCTGCAGCAGCGCGGGCTCCAGCGCCGGCCACCACCCGCCCAGAAGTGGGTACTGTGCCGTCGGCACCAGTGGCCCGCGCACCTCCTCTTCTACGCCGCGCTCTTCCTGGTCACTCGCCACCACATCAATATCTTCCTCAGGGTCATCCTCGCCGCTGCTGTCCCGCCGCTGTCGCTTCTCAGGCGCTTCATCAGGCGCCAGGAGTGAGGCGACGTCGAACTGCCTCTTGCGCGCTTGGCCGCCGCCGGGCAGCCTCGCAGCGCCCCAAAAAGGAAGCGGCAGCGCCGTCGGCGGTGGTGACTGCGGCGGAGGAGAAGGCGAATCCTCTCCATCATCATCGACGGCTAGGCCCATGTGTTTCCTCACTTTCCGTTGTGCCTTCCGTCTTCTAAAGTCACCTTTTCGAAAGTCGTCAATATTGGCCGGGTGAATCGCCCAGTAGTGTCCTTTACCGTTAGCTGATCTTCCCGCCTTAACGAAACAATCGTTGAGTGACAAATTGTGCCTTATCGAATTTCGCCAGCCGGGTCCTCGTGTTCGAAAGTACGGATAGTTGTCCAAGATGTGTTGGTAAATATCGGAGAGCACAAGCTTCCTCTCTGGCGAGCTGAGGATGGCCATAGCGATGAGTCCGATGTAACTGTGTTGTGGCTTTGGCTCTTCTGGTTGCAGCGCGCGTTGCTGCAGCAGCGACATGGAAAGCGCGAGTCGCGGGCCATAGGGTGCGTAGCATGGCGCCACCGCCGGCGGGTACAGGCGCAGCCGCTCGGCAACAGCGTAGTTGTATAGCTGCAAGCGGTAGTGATCGAGCGCGGCGGCAGCCACGTTGGGCGCGTCTTTGGCGAGTGGCCAGGGGCCCCCGTCAGCACCACTGCACATGTTGCCGGCCGGAGAGCGCGTGCCGGAGTGCGGCTGCTGCGGCCCTCGCTGACGGCGCTGGGCCCGGCAGACCCCGCGCCGCCCCGCCGCCGCCGGCCAATCAGCGCGCGCCCGCTAGTTGTATACGTGTTTTTGTTTAGCGACGCCCCACTCCAGTGGTTTTGACTCCACGCGCCCTGTCTTGAAGCTACGGGTACTGCTTGCAACGACGTTAAAACGAACCAAAATGTTGTACAGTTACATTAAGTCACTTATTCAATTAATATGTTTACATTTTTTTGTCTACTACTGTGGTTATAGTTTATTAACAAATTTTAAACGTTATTATAAGTGGCGAAAATCGTTTAAAATTTTCATTTTTTTTTTCAAACTTTGTTATCAAAGACCCAAACTCATTCTTTAATAGAAATGGTTGGTTCATGTAGGTGATTTTATTGTTCAGCCTGCTGGAAAAGCTAAATTCATAAATAACTGCAATGCAGTAAGATAGTAAGCACCTATAGGTAAAGGGTTCTCATATTATTTTTATAGTAAAGCTTTAATAGATAGTTGAACCTTCCTGGGATTCATTTGTGGACGGCGCGGTGTGACGACAGACTCGCCCCTTATTACAGGCCCGACATAAGTTCGGGGAAGTATGAGTGCACTAGTTCCACATCTGCCTAAATAAAAGCATGTGCTTAAGTCTAGGTATGATGCACGGTGTCGACTTTAGGGGGAGGCAGTCGCTCAGGGCGGAAAATCCTAGGGACGGAGCCACGATCCTAAAGGGGCGTCAGTTACTCTAAGGCAGCTTTTGCAAACAACAGTAGTAAGGACCTAAAAAGAGACCTTGGATAAAAGGAGCCCCGAAAAACATTGTTACTCGGGGCGACCAAGTACCTAAGGCCGGTCGTGATTATACATACAATTTAATAAACAAATTTGCATTCTTATACAATTATATTACTAAAAACGACTCAAATTAAGCCATAGTTATTTAGATTTTCTAGTAACAAGAATTACTAATTAGTATTTGTGTATAAAACAAAACCTAATTTGGATTCCAAATAATAAATAATACCTTTAATTATTGCGAAATATTGCGTATTCCTTGTAAATATTTATCAGGATTAGCTACATTAGCTAATGGATTCCGAAAATGCAAATATTTATTATAATTTTAAAAATGGAACAAAGTAGTAATGTAAATTATATTGTACAATATCGATGGTGTTATTTACATACGCTTTAGTTTATATTGAGCAGAACTCATAATGTTTTATTTAATTTAGATGTTGGAAAGTTTCTGGAATTATGTGTTAAGCATTTTTTATTATACTGTGAGTTTCTTTACTACAATAAAATAGTAGAAATCATCTATTTAAATACATAATAAATAAATTATATTGAATGTATTTTTTCGTCTATTTTTTCTTTATTTATTTCTTATACATGTATTATAACACCATAACAGTTAATACTAATGCCATGTTATACAAAGGTTATTAGGTAATGATAAAAGCGATGATATATTCCAGGTCGCTCTTTCAGAATCTGTAATGTATTTCTGAAAAGTAAGTAAGTAATCTTCTTATTAAAAGCTCAATTTATATCTAAGAAGCCATAAGATTCCAGAAAATTTAAATATCATTCCGAATATTCATACATTCGTCTCAAAATTTGGAAATGATAGAGGCAAACTAGAAAAAATTTCGCGCACGGAAAATGACCACATCTTTATTTACAACTCATATATTAAATATTGTAACATACCAAAATATGACCATTAAACCTAATTTAATTCGATATAAATATTGCAAATTGTTTTTTCTGACTGTACCGCAGCAAAACCGTTACAAATGACAACTTCGTAGCGAGTGCTTCCCTGTTATTTCAGAGATATCACAACACGCAACAACACATTACTTCTGAGACGGCGAGAGTGAAAGAGATGCACATAGAAAAATACTCCTCCCCCTCAGTTAGAGCGGGATAGACGACCGTGCAACAGTTTCACGCTACGCCAATCTCTGGGACCGATGGCGTTTACTCTACAACCACTGTTACTTGAAACTGAACTATTTGACGTAATGCAGAAAGTTGGAATTTGTCTAGTCGGTTGTTGGTCATATTGCATTGTAGTAAGTATGAATGAGCGTTGAAAATAAAGATGTCTCAGCTACAAGCCGGGCGCGGCGGGTCCGCGAGTGCGAGCGGGCCAGCGCACACTATCGATGTAACTTGTCCCAACAATACAGTCGACGCCCATTTAAATACGCCATTTTGTACACTGTCTCCACGGCTTGTGCCTTTGTGTTTTATACAGAGAGCACTGTTTTGTGGAATAAGTAAATTGCAGGAAATATTTACCTAAGTACTAAGCATACAATGGGTGTAGCGGAATCCGTAGCGTCGCGCGCCTCTACAAATGATAAATGGATTTCATTATTCTTCGCGCTCGAACGTGACTTTTTTATATTAAAAACATTTGCTAAATTACGATTTCGTTTTATTTAAATAAAATTGAAAAATATTTTTTGATGTTAAAATAAGTACCAACTCTCTATCTAAATTAGGAACATTTTCGTTTGACATAAGTATTACATCTTTATATATTATAGTTTCCTTAAGATATTTTTTATTGCGGTATCTACTTCCTTACGTTGTCTTTTACCTGTGCTGCTAAAGGGTAGACTGGGGTATCGATTGCTGCCGCTCGGTTACTGCGTGACCTAATTATACGCTTCCAGATACTTAGTTGATAATTAATAACAATTCATAATACTCATAAACGAAAAAGCAATATATTTTTATCTTAAGGGTAAATTTTTAGATTTTGAATGTAGAAAAAAATGAAAATAAAAGATGCCGAGACTATTCTTTGCTAATGTATATTCCATCGACGTAAATTCATTAATAAACTTGTAGAATTCCATCCCAATATAATAAGAATGAGTTTTCTTTTTATCTATTTGTATTCAAATCTGTCATATACTAGTAACGTGCTACGGTAACAAAAAAATAGGAAATATTTTTTCCGAAAAACTTAAAATTATAGACAAAAGACAATTACTATACATATTTTTCTTTAATACACATATGACCGGAAGCTGGGTCCATGAATTACAAGTTGGAACCACTTTTCCTACAATTTTTATCAACTGTCGCGATTTATATTACTCTCATACTCTAGATTCACCAAAGCTTCTTCTATTCTAAGTGACAGATACATCATAATCTGTTGCTACCATTCATTTGAGCAATATTCTTTAAAGTTAAATAATATAATAAAATCTTTTAAGTTTATTAAGTATTCCTTGTTTTAATAACTTTGTTCTTTCGAAAGCTTTTATACATGGAGTGTGTAATTTAGTCAAATGCTTAGTATAAAAGGAATGAATATTATTAATATAATATTTTTATTTGAATTGCTAATCGCATTAGGAATATACACAGTGCACAATTCAGAACGTTTATTTCTAACCAACTTCAAAAATGTTCTTAATTCAACATTAACCATCTATAACGGCTGATTTGCATCTATAACGTTTTATTTATTTAGTAGTCTAAGTTCTTTATCTTAAACGATATTTCCTTACTTCTATCCATGTCCTACCACTATTATTCGCTGACTCACTATTACAAGGTTTTATGCATTGACGTATAAACTATTTAGATACACACATTAGACACGAACGTCCATATAAACTATTTGTTCAAAATCGGATCCAAAATGGCAACCAAAACGTCACTGTTATAACCTCAGAGTTATAACCTATTTATTCACTTGAACAACAAATAATTTTACTTATTCGACAAATATTTTTCTATTGACGTCCAGGTTTACACTTAGACAAGAGTTTTTATATCATGCTGTCAATATTGACCATACCAAAGTCAGTTGGAATGGATATCAGTTCAAATCATTTGAACACAGTGAATGTTCGGAACGCCAAATCCAGTACGTAGTACATAATATTATATCGATGGTTCTATGTAATATTTTTTTCACGAATTGAGTTATATATGCCATATGATTCTATGTCTTTTTCACAAAAAAGTTCCAATGATCCCAAAAGATAAATAAAAAGGGAATCGTGAATTTATTGTTTTATGTTATTTGCCAACATAAAAACTTTAAATCAATTTTTTCCAACATAACTGAAATTAACATCGGACCTTATATTAGTGAACCAACGAATTGTCTAGAAAATAATTAACTGATGCCAGTACTCAATGACCATCGAAATTAAAAAGTTACATCGAATTTCAACATTCGAATTTCGAATTTATTTAAAATCGGCTTCGGTTGGGCCGTTCGCGGTGTTTGATTTAAATCGCCGGTCACGTGCGGTGCAGTTTTAAACAAGCGATTGGCCGTTGGAAAACAATTGCCGTTGGTATACAACGCGTATAACGCGGTACAAACACGTAGGACGCGACCGCGCCGCGGCACCAGCACGCTGCATCGGTAATGAGACATGATAAGTGTTTATTTTACTTTTATTTCATTTCAGGCCAGTTGATGGTACATCTCTTCTGAATAGGTAAGCTTTCCACCAAGCATAATTGGCATTATGAAACAACATAGGCATAAGATGATGACCGCAAAGCAATGCTATAAAAGTTTGTGAAGTGGTGATGGCAGTCATGTCACTTACTATCACGTGGTCAACTTACAGGTCCCGTCATTCATTTGTATTTAAAAAAAATCTAATATTCTGCTATATATTGCTATTTTTTTTTGGTAGATTCAGTCTGAGTTTTTTAGCCTGAAACTGACTACTAAAAATATTTTTAGTAGAGTTTGTATACCCATTTTTCTCTTATTTCTAGGACAACCTTATGGAAGCCGGTGTAATTATTATGACGGCAGTTTATAATTACACGCAACTTTTGTTTCATTATCACATTAGTTGTTATTCAAACATGTAGAACTTGTTCAGTTTGCTATTTATGCCATGCGATTACAAAAAGGAACCCAAATTCAAGGTTTAAAGCTATTTCATTCCCTCGTCTATATAAATGTTCTTCTCAGACTAAAATATTCATTCTTTAAAAGAAAGAAAAAATATTATGTAGTTGTCTAAATATAGGTATTTAATAGAAATGAGCTCTATATTCGAGACCTCATAGAAATTCACCATAAGTTTGTGTGATCAGTTATTTTACAAATGATAAATTTCATCGTACATACTTAAATTAATAAGCAGACTTTTACATACAATTTATTTGGCACTGCAGGTATCGACGGCTATTATGAATCACTTCCCATTAGTGGCGAAGGATGAAATTTTTTAGAAGGTAACCCTGAGGCAAAAATAATTACCTTACTTAACATATCACGGCCAATTTAAGAGAAAACAAAAACTAAGACTAACGTAAATTAACTTAAAAGGAAGCCGGTAGGAATCGGTTTATATGGACGCTTCGCCACTGCTTCCCATCATATTCAAACGCTTGTTTGGCTGCTTTCTGCTCTACAAATATAGTTACGGACGCAACATCTGCCCAAGACATTGCTCTTTCTAATTTTATAACGGAATATTATGTTTAACACTTTTTCAGATGTTAGTATTTAAAGAGCAATGCTTAAGAAAATTTTATTATTAAACATCGAGTTATGTCAATTAAACATGATTCTTTCTTTTCTAAGCTTAACTCAAGTTCTAAACCCTTAAATTTGCTTCTTTGAAAATTTTAAAATCTTAATATTTCGCTAAATACAAAAGGAATTCTAAAATGTATTTAGTAGTTGGTATTTGTAATTGGAGAGGAGAGCGCGGAGCGGAGCGCCTCATTGCCATAAAGGCGGCGCGCCCCGCCTACCGCTCCGAGCGCTTTTGTCCGCGACTGTACCACTGTGTCATGCTGTTTATTTTTATATTTGCATTGTTTGTTCAACTGTACCCACAATGCGAGGCGGAGCGGAATTGATTTATTTTTAACGTTAATTTTAATAATTTAATACGGAATTCGGGGTACGTAAATAAACGATGAATTTTATTTTTGGGTTTTTGTTTTTTTTATGTGTTCCATTATTGAATATTTAATATCTGCTTTGAGTGCTACTAATTCGCAGGCGAGTGTTACATACTTTTTTAGTTTAACTCACGTCAGTTACCTACTTATGAATAAAAATACTTTGTAGGGTAGTTACAGTAACAAACTTCCTTTTTTTCATTAATATTTGAAATATTAAATTAATTACGTAACGTAAGTAATCTATAATCGCACGAACCAGAAGGTCTACTTCGAAAAACGAAATCCGTAATTTCGTTTGACGGATCGCACGTTTTCTTATTACGAAGTTTTACGGATCCGATGACGGATTCGACGACGGATCCGATCCGTTCATCGCAATATTTCAGACATGGAATTTGTAAGCACTTATAGTTATATTTTTTAAAACCATCTGCGAGGATAAAGTTCCACTGCTTACTCCTAGGAAAAAATACGGAGAATTGATCCTACCACTAAGGTAAGCTACAGAACCGTGACGGATCCGAAGTAATTTGGTAACAGAGTTAAATCCGAAGTTCGTCGTTTCTTCGTTTCGGACCGACGTTTCGACATACGTTTTTCAGTAGACCCTAAATCGTAGAGTAATAAAATTGGCTTGTTTCATTTTCTAATAACAATAGCTTTTTTGTCATCAAGCCAAATATGCGGAAAACACCTAAGCATAGGTAGCCTTGGACTTGTAGGGACAAGCACACGTACAAAACCATTACAGACTCTTTGGCATCGGTGAAGATAGGCATGAGAAACTATTAGTTTTTCAACAGACTGCTTCGGTGGCTTAGTTGTAATTATACACGGTACGGGTACCTATGACTACCTCGCTGAGGTCCTGGATTCGTATCCTGGGTCGGGCCTAATTAATATTGACTGGGATTTTCTGTCTTAAAATTTACTCAGTCGTAGCTTGGAGTTAGGAAGTTGGTCGATACCCCCGTCCCTCGGAAAACATATAAATCCGAATCCGCGCGAATAATGAAAAAGATCCTGTGCCGGATCTCTCTCCCGTTATGCTGAATTGCCGTCTCAACGAAATATGAGAGCGAAGGAACAGAGAGTGCTCTTGTGTATTGAGAACACGCTTGTGCAGTATAATATCTCCTGCGTACTTGACTGCTTACTTGGAAATTCAGTTAAAAAGGAAGCAATCAGTAGTTTCAAAGACTGACATCATTCCACTAACTTCAGATTCCAGTGGGTATATGCTATAATCTATTTTGTCTTTTCAAACATTGTTTCAATTTTCATCTCGCTTAATAAGCCTTACAAAAACCTTAGTAAGTAGGTACATGCAGTTATACCCATAGGCAAAAGTAAAAATAAACTTTCCTTTCATGCATAATAAGTTGCAGAATTCGTCGGCGCCGCGCCGCACCGTCGCCGCGGCCGCATATTGAATTACAGACTTTGTGTGGAAAACTGTTCGGAAAATATTTTGGCGTCACAAAGGAGGTATTAACGCGGTATTGCCAGCGCACTGATTAATATTCCAGGAATACTTTTACCCTATAAATTATTGACATATTTTATTCATTTCATTTGTAAATGAATTAGAAATTTTTCAGTCGAAATAAATGTACCTTAATTATTTCCAGCTACGAGACGCAAAAATATACTATTTGGTATTTTTATTCATTTTAAGCTTAAGCACCACTATTTCGCCCTCGAGTATCTGGAAATTCTAAATTCAAACACCTCTTTGATGACACCACGCATCTCTACAGCGAACATTTCGATTTTTACCGGGAAAATAACAACAAAGAAGGAAAGCGAGTCTCGCCGGCAGCAAGGGAGGGGTTCGTGATAATTTCATGCAAATCGCGTGCCGTCCCTCCCACTCTCCGCTCGCACAACGGCTGAGTTTCACCAACCTCGCTGAATTTGTTTATGTCTGCCGGCGAAACAAATTCTAACTTCCCGCTGATTCTGGGAAAACTTACTCATGTATTTTAATATGTAAATGCTGGATACTGTGTAGTGTGTACAAATCGTTGTTTATGTATGTGAGGCTGTGATAGCAAATTGAACGTAGAAATATCGATTATTATCTTTATTGTTAAAATTGTTCAGCCGGTTTCGGGTTGATTTAGTGAGAAAGAAATAGATAGGTATGTAAAAAACATTCTTCCCTTGGAGTTTAAACATTGGAGTAAATAATGAAAATATATTCTCGTAATAATCAAATTTCCAAAATCCTTTCTTGACCTTATTATCAAGTTTACTCGTCATTATTAAATTGGATCGACAAAAACCCGCTTATAAAAATGATTATGTGTTCTTAGAATGTAGCAAAAACACGACACAACTCCGTGTCGTTTTATTGTGATTGGTTGAGAGACTACCACGTGACCTGACGCACTGCTCTCGACCAATCACAAACATCAAAATTAAACGACATCGACTTACGAGTTGCGTTATTTTTCGAAATTCTGAGGAACTGGTTTTTTATCTCGAGTTAGGGATCTCTTATATCAACAATAGATTATTCCGTTATTTAAACAGATTCAATTGTATTTTTTGCAAAACAAAACATATCTTTACATTTTTATTTTTCATAAGTGCACGTCGTAGTGACCCCACTACACCTGATGGTAAGTGGAGTGGGTTCCAGTAGAATGTCGACTGACGAGAGATGATTACCCCGCGACAGTCAACACAATTATGCCGGCATGTTGGAAGTTGGAACCGGATATATATAGGCTGATCTCGGAAAGCAATTCACTTACGTGGGCCACTATGGCGGGTTTTAAAACCTTGTGTGCGATGGTCGTTATCCGAGCGGATATAAAATATATCCTACCACCACCAAAAGGTTACGGTGGCTAATGGATTGTAAAATTCGATAAATACATTTGAGGATATGTTATCGCCAACATCATGATCAACTTTTCGATGACTGTAGGTAGCATTATTTTTGTGATAATGAGTCATTTACAAACCCACCCCACAATTATCTGCATGAACCATTACTAAAATAGATATAAATTACATAAAGATATAGCAAGAAAAAATTTGTGACAAGAAATAGACTTTAGCGATTATGTTTTACTTGATTACTATTAGGTAAACAAGGAAGAGTAATGGTATTAACACCCTATGTATAATGTATATATGTATCCATTTTATGTTCGTCTCTAGCGTCGTTTCTACTGAACCGATGATAAATAGCTGTGTATCGATTCGTATTTATTTTGCAATTATTATGGTCTTTATACATATATTTATATCATCATTCGACTCTACTCGACTATTCCTTTGTTGTTCATCTTGTTTTTAGATAGCGCTTTATAAATGTATATATTTACATTGAACATAGTCTATCTTGTATACCTCAAAGCAATTTTGGACACTAAAATACCAAACAGCGCATTTACCTAAATCTTATTTGCTCGTCTCATCCTAAATTACCGGTATTTGAAAAGATGAGAAGCATCGAGCGAGACGACGAAGCCTTAGTGGTTCTAAATCTGCAAATAAAGCCCTATCGGGCTCAGACTGGTCCCGAGGGAGTCTCAAGGGAAACATGTAGAGACACAGCGTAGCGAATATTGTTTGTACAGAGTGGAATGTTTGGAGTATGTAGTTGGGTACTGCGGTGTTTTTTTACACTGTGATGCGTGTGCAGCCTTAGTTATTTAGATCACAAAGCACGGGCACACGAGCCGATGTAATACGCTTATTTGAAGATAATCCTCTCCCCTTGCTTCCAACGCGACGGTTTGGCAGTCGATAGAGTCGGCGATGTGCACATTTAAGCAATAATTTCGATTTTCTTAAAACTAGAAGATTTAATAATTGTAAACGTGTATTTGCGTTGACCTGTAACATCCTATCTTGAATACACATTTTGTAAAATTTACTACCAAAGATGATGGGAAATACTTTGATTATATAGCACAAAAATATTGATAGCTTTGTAGAGAATGGGAAGATGATACAAAATATTAAGTTTGTACGCCTTTATTTGAGCGTATTTGTATGTCGCTGTTTGTACGTATGCACTTATTTACAGAATGAGTATTTTTAAAAGGCCTTAAAAATTGCATCTGCGCAGTATTTGTTAATCAATCTCTCGTTTCGGCTTCAATATTACCTACCTACTCATTACAATATCCAAATTAGAATAGAACTAGTCCTATATAAATATATACTTGTAAAACACATCACCTTTATATAAAACAGAGACACAAACAGCTTGTTGTTCTCGGATTGCGTCTGTGTTTTCAGCGAGGAGTGAACCGAAAGAGTGGAGGCTGGGGGGCTAATTACGAGGATCAGGGAGGTGGCTAGGCGGGGACGTAGCCCCCGTCTGTCACCCTCCTACACGTATAATAGACGATATAAACACAGCTATTTCTGCGGCCTTGATCAGTTACTGTATTCCGTAGATGTTGTTACAATATGCTTTAGGAAATAAAATGTATTTACACTCTGCGAATTTATACCTTATATACAACACTTTTGGTCGGTTATGACTTAGCATTAGCAAGGAATTTATATTAGTCAATAGAGTTTACATGTGGCTATTACATAGGAGAGCGCGGATTCACAACCATTTTGATATAAAACGACCCTAAAAATGAATAGGACGATATCTTTATTTGCCATATCAAAGAACGTACTTTGTTTATACAACTGCGAAACTTCTATAGAAATTTGTTAGAACCAAGTTTATATTAAAATATTTAACAATGCAATCCCATATATCTAAAGATATTCTAAATATAAGTGACCTCTCGAGAATCCCACTCGACCTAATCATATTTTCTCCGAAGCACAATTGTTAACAGAAACCAGCGCAACTTGAATAATCATATTAGGACGAGACATTCATATTTTTTTAGATTCATTGTGTAAAACCGGTTGAAGTAGTGTAACACTATACAAATTGGCACCTCCATTGAACTGTCGTGACACTTTTATAACCACTATTAATAATAACAAATGAAATTAGAGTCCAATAATGTTATTAAGGTAACATTTTTTGTTGGTACAATGTGAGCCCCTTCCCGCGGCATCGCTCGGATTACCACCTACGTTTGGTGTAAACACAATAAATATTTTTTGGGCTCTCCCTTTATCTGTTAAGTGTAGATTGTCGATAAATGTAAGCAAAGTTAAGATGAAATGATAAGTGTTGGTAATTTTTGTGTTTGCTGATGTAAATTATTGTTGTGCTTAGAATATTTATTTGCAGAATTTTTAGTTACTATATTAATAAAATATAATATTGCACATTGAAAAAAATAGGGTATAATAATACGTCACAAAAAATATATATAAACGCAATTGCATGCGTTTTATGACACGGATTATTATACAATATTTTTCCCACAACATTGCTTATTAGAACTACATAATTATAGGTACTTGAAGTCTAAAGGCAATCCAAAATTAATAGTTCGCAAAAAATATTTTGACATATTGTGAATGGATGTTGTGATTGAATTAACTCGGTTGGCTGCATCGTTGACAATGGAGTGGTCGGACTGTGCGTCAAGATTAACCGCTAAGTAGATTAGGGCATGTGGCGGCCCTTCCGTCGACCATTGTGCTTATAGCCATGGCCATGTTAATGTGATACAGGAAACACGAATGATTTGCACCGTGGGATATTGTGGTAATGATTTTATGATAATTCATATTATATATAGGTTTGTTAATTTGATGGTGGTACCTTCTTTAGCTTGTTATAAATATAAGTCTATATGTCAGGTTGTCTGGAAGAGATCGCTTTTTAGCGATGATCGCCTATTGGTGCATATTTTTATGATGTAATAGATAATTGTATTCATTTTTTTTGTATTTGGTGTATACATTAAATTATCATTCATTCAGTCCTTCAGTCATTCATACATTCGTTAATTCATTCATGCATCCATTGGTACATATCATACCATGTGAAAGATTTAAATGAAGATTAACCTGTTTTTTCTATTTCTGAGTAAATGCTACCTACTCGTCACATAGATACATGTATAATCCGACCAAGTACTAAAGTCACACTCTTATCTACACTAATAAATAAATGGTAATAATATGTGTACTACTTACATTAGCCGTTTAATACGATAACTGTAAATTAAAATATTGTTGAAACTTGTGAGACAGATTCTCGGGATGATAAACATCCAGTTATTATATCTAATGGCCTCTTAATAGTTAAATAAAGATAGAGGATTTCGGATATAAATTTATAATAATTGCAAAGAAAAAATATCTCTTGAACGCTTTAAGATTGTATAATACCATTAAATTAAATCACTGCTATTTTGTTTAATACTAAGTAACTAACTTATGATTAATTAACATGACAGTATATTTATTTTTTAATCACTTCTTGCTCTCGGTTAGGAAATTATATAAAAAAATCCTAGTGGAACTCTACATCGAATAACGTAGGTAAGTTAATAATTATGTTTCTTTTATGAATAAAAAGTTATTAATGGATAGAAATTATATAATTTTATACTCGTATATGTATAATATTATTACTGGCGCGCAGCGACGGACCTCTTGTAAGTAGAGCTATTTTTACTTTAGAAATTGTTTTGATGCCTAATAGCATCTGTAATTTTTTTTCCACTACAATTGCTATTGACTAACGAATTTCCTTTTTAAGCCGCGAAATAAAAAATGATAATATATTATCTTAAAATATTAAATACAAAATTGAATAGAAAAGAAAATTCTTCATTCACATCACGCAAGTAAAAAAATAACATGTTAATTGAATTATACTACCTAGAGTAACAATTGGCGGTTTTATCGCTGATATTATCATATATAATTTGATCTATAAAACTTTAATATAACCAAAACACTACATACATATAACTAAATCACATACCGCTTCAGTTATTTAAGTAGTGGCAGTAAAATCCACAATCTGTCCTCGTTCCTACCCTCTCCATTGTCCCCTAAACACGGAAGCTCTCCACTGGTCAATAGACCACTTCACACTGAAAACATTCATATCAGAACAATTGGAACAATTGTTCACCCATTGTAATGCATTTTGTTTTGTCAATAAGTAAATAGACCATAAATATTTGAACAGCTTAAGGCTTTAGGGAAATGTCTTCTTTAATGGTGATTCAGCAATTTGATGTATGACTGGCATCAGACTAATGTTACGTTCAGTTATGTTACTTTAAATAGAGTTTAATGTTGAAGTTACGTACTTGGATATTCGTTGTTAAATGTATTATTTTAATCAGTATAAGTGAAAGAAAACAGCACGGTTCTGTCCGTAAAAAAATCTTGTTGTGTATCTTTCTGTGTAACAAATATCATCTAAATTTAATTAGCAATTCTGGGGTAAGTTAAAAAAATATCGGAAGATCTTCAAAAATTTTCACATGTACAATACTAGAGGTAACCTTTTTTTTCTCGCAACATTTGTTTATTACGCGTCTTTGGAAATAGTATGTAAATGAGTTGTAAATATACAACACATTAAGTACATCAAGGCAAACAAAAATCGTATAAATTGAAATAAAGTTACTCGCGATCTGGGAACGGTCTGTTTTATTTTATTTGTTAAATAATTCACGTGCGGCGGAAGCGGGTAATGCATTTTACCGTTGCGTGAAGCGATCGCAGTTAGTTTTTACAGGCTCTGGTTTTATTACAAAGCGCCGCATCAATCACAAACAACCGCGGGATTACAAATGGGTTTATAATTAACTAGTGGCTTTGACTTTCCTCGCTTTTTAATTGCATTTGAAGTTTGGAACATAAATTGCGACAAAGAAACAAATGGTCCTTCTCTGTTTCTACTTTTAGCTATGATAGTTCTTTGTGCTTTTAAAGGAGCGGCTAATACGCTCTGGGTTAGCTGAGAGTTTTTCGTACTATCCGTTGACAATACTAATAAGCCCTGTGCAAGTTTGCTTTGTCATAATCTAAAGAATACATTAAATATTTCTTCGCGTTTTGGTTTGCCGCAGAAAGCTAACCAAAACAAAGCCATGTTATTTGATATAAAAATTTAAAAACGTCTTTTTTAAACTGTTAGGATAAGATTGTTGAGGAAAAAGTTGGTACTAAAACACCTATAAGTCACAACATTTAAAAGCCATTAATAAACATCTGGATAAATAATTTCTCCGGTAGTTCCATATGGCACATTCTAAGAACGGACATCGGTCACACCTCGCTTCCGACCGCTCTTAATTCAATTACACCGCCATTGTCCACCAAGTTTTTGCTTTCAACGCTTTACATTACAACAATAGATTTATTTTGCCAACAATAAATGCCATGGCCGCACAATACTCGAGCTCAGGGATGACTGACCGCCATTATTTTTTCAACACTTCAACTAACTGTTCATGAAATGCGAAGTGTATTTACACGTGAAGTGTTTATCGTGTTCTGTTCCAGATACGATCTTAATCTCGGATTAGTGAGGTGTTACAGCCCTTTGTCAGGTTGTCTAAATTCCTTTTTTTGCTAGATGGTGCCACCGGAGATACAATTGATTGGTGAATGCAAATATACTCCCACGTGAAATCGCGCTTTACAATATCTTTTCCTATCTCCCTACATCCGGTGAGAAACATGCAAACTCTTCAAATCATCATAGACAATGTTATCTAGACTTTTAAACGATGTCAAAACATAAATCTGTCATGAAATATATGGTTTCATACGTTTTTTATACTTTATTTTTACAATGTTAGATTATATTAAATTGTTATTGAAATCGAAATGGTCCGTGAAGAATATAATACTTTTGATTCTGACAGTATCTGTGTGTGTATTTATACACGTTTTGATAATGCACGACCTTGTAAAGTTTGTAGATAGTGTATCATCTGCAATATCGTTTAACAATCGACAGATAGAAAAGCAAGAAATATTTAAATCACCGAAGTACATTCTGTTATGGTACGGATCTGCTCTAGTAAGTCCAAGCGAAGGAAATGCTGTGTTAAAACACTTACACTGTCCAGTAACCGATTGCATTTTCACCACCAACAAGCATTTGTTGGGCAACATATCGAATTTTAACGCTATAGTCTTCAACGAAAACTTTTTAAAATCGAAACGTGTTATTAAACCGAAAGTACGTTCGAATTCGCAAATCTACACATTGAACACTGTCGAATCCGCTCATAATTACCCAGCATGCGAATTATTCCTCGACGATTTCTTTAATTGGACATTTACCTACCGTCTCGCTTCGGACATCGTTTGGAGTTACATTACAGTGACTGATGTCGAAGGCCACATAATCGCACCAAGCAAAAGCGTGGTATGGAGGCACAGTTCGGCCCCAGTGAAACCAGAAATCAGAAGTATTTTGGCGGGAAAAACAAAGGCGGCCGCTTGGCTTGTTAGCAATTGTAATGCGGACAGCCTGCGAGATGAATACGTAACGAGACTCCAGGAACACCTATTCCATTTTTCGCTTGCGATCGACATTTACGGCAGCTGCACCGGAACTAAATGCACGCGCGGTGATTGCGAGGAAATGGTCAAGGAGCAGTATTACTTTTATATGGCGTTCGAAAACTCGTTCGCTGAAGATTATGTGACTGAGAAGGTTTTGCATGGCTATAATAATTATGCCGTGCCTATTGTATACGGTGGAGCCAATTATAGCAGGTACTTTTTTTTTCAATTCAACAGACTAAACTGTTGGTTTCCGTCAAATTATATTGGGTCAGCATAGCTAGTTACGAAAACCTATCCTATTTGAAAAAATATAGTGGAAAAGAGATCTTGAATATCCTTAAAGTAGGTTTGTGTTTCAACACTGATTTGATCAGATTCCAATACAACAATTACAAATTGTCTAACATTGAGCTCAATGTCATTCATCTATTACGGAGCGACTGTTCTTAGCGAACTATACGTGACACGGTTCGTAAACATAATATAACTAGAAAATGACCTATTCCTGTTAAAGCCAGCCCCGGATCTAGGGGGGGGGGGGCAAGCCAGGGCCCGTGTCCCGGGCAGAGAATTTAGAGGGCGGCAAATTCAAACTTGGCAGACGAATACACATCTCATCATTAACGCAACTTTGACTACTGAGACACCCAGTATATAACACACATAAATTATTTCCCGCGGGGCGCGAAATGATGATGATGATGACAAAAATAAAAATATAGGTGGTTGGGGCGACATTACCCAGATTTTGCCCGCCTTCAAAAAATTCAAGATCCGGGGCTGGTTAAAGCAGACGGTTGACGAGTAGGTCGTGTTCTGTAAACCCGTTGATTTAATAATCTTTACGTGTTTTCGTCTGTTGGCTATAAAATTCAAGGCGTTAAAGACATGCAGCATCAATTGAAAATAAAAGTTGCTGTAAGCTATCTGTTTGATACCTATTATTAAATTTTATTTTTAATGTAATATGGGATAATCTCTTTGGCATATAAGTCATGCCAATCACGGGCCACTTATTGAATTGAAACACCAATTCTTGAATTGGATATCTTACTCGTACCCTTCGTAGCATAACTATAAGCTATAAAACCCTAAAAGTAACATATTAAAATCAAATTAACTTTTAGATTCCTGCCTCCCGGCTCCTACATAAACGCAAGGGAAATGCACCCTTACAGATTAGCTCTAAAAATACGGCAGGTGATATCGAACCGAAATCTATTCATGTCCTACTTCACGTGGACCAATTTATACAAGGTTACAACTTCTGAGGTGAAGGTACAGCACCCTCTGTGTCATTTCTGTGAAGCCCTGCATAGCAACAGGGTGCAAAAAGCGCCTGCTATGAAGAATTTCAGATTCTGGTGGAACGGCCTCAATGGTATGAAATGGTGCTTGTCCAACGAGTATTGGAGCGAAAGGAATAAAATGATTATTGATAGTAAAGATGTGTACCCCTTGTATTGATTATACGGTGTCGTTTATTTTTGTTTTTTTTTTATGTTTGTAGAACCATAGTTCTTGTCACTGAAGTGTTGTTGTCCAGTGTAAATCGTACATTATAGGCACTTCTCTTTGTAGGTTAGGATTCAGTTAGAAATCAAAAAAATAGAATAATTTATTGAACAAAGATAACTTATTAGACTTATTATATTCAGAATTTGGTTGAAAAAAAACACATTATTTAGACCGATCTAGGTGCGTGATATTTCTGTAAAAGCAACATATTCGTTCCGTTTTTTTTTTTTACATATTTATCCGATGTCAACAATAGAGTCCTAACCTCCTTTTAGAACAGTCATTGTGTTAATTTTACACTTCATCAAATCGCTGATAAAACCATAGAGTTAAAACACCATTGTTGTTTCAACAAGCAAGAAGCTCTAGGCGGTGCTGTGATGCGTAAAACATCTATAAAACCGTCATTAATTCAGCATTTAGCTGATAATTATTTTAATGGCGACGACAATAGATCAGTGGAGCCACTGTGCAGTCAAGCCGGGGCCACTCAATTATGTGGCATTCAGGAGCGGCGGTGTTTGCGCCCGGAGCGAGTGCGAGAGCTCTCATTGGCTAACCACTCCGGAGGGTAGGCCCTCCCCTACTGAGCTGGCCGCGCGAGCCTTTGTGGATAGGCCGATTATTTTTCTAATTGTTTTCATTGTTCTTATGGAGATGCTAGTTGGGAATCGTTGAAATTATGAAGAATGTTATTGCCCTAAACGGCGATGTAAGGGACGGACTTTTAAATATAAGGTTTAATATGGATGTTAAAATTATTGTTATAAACATAATCAATCATTGTTTATCAGGTTGATTGCTTAAGAAGATGACGCGTAGAATTTCATTGTCTACAGTACGTCCTTTCTCTATAATTTTCATATAACATGAGATGACTAAATCGTCTTTAATACGCTGCGTCAGAAGAACTTTGTTAAGAACAAAGTACCTTAAAGCTATCACTAATAATATATTGAACTGTTTTTAAAAATCACGAAGAAACTATACACATGAACGAAATCCACGTTAATCTATCGCAAATAGACGACAAGAGAAACAGTGGAGAGTGTAGAGTCGAGCAGCGTCGGCGGCGCGCGGCGCGGCGGCACGGCTCCCCACGCACCCGCATTAATGTTATTATTTGGCAACATTTACTAAATAATTTGCTCGTTAAACGTCCGCCGATACGGCCCCCCGTTCCCTAACTACCGTATTGTGTCGGCGGCGATTTGCCCTCGCCTCCCTGGGGACCTAACGACGGGATTCAACCAATACGACTGTAACATTAATTACTCCACGCTCTTTGTTCAGATATTTGTATCAACATGTTCTTTTGTGATATGAAATTAATAACGTTCTGTTATTGTGCGGGACGGATTAGAAACTATCGGTAGTGCTTTCAAAGAACTCTTATACGTGTGCCGCGCGGCCCTGATGAGTTTCCCTTAAGCAGCGGATTAGTTTTCGTGTGATATTGCGATTATTTTTATATGTTACTACTTGTAGATTGATTAGTGGTTACTGATATAAATATAGGGTTATAGGTAGGCTCCTATACATTTTTTCTTTTATTATTTTAGGTTGCCCTTTTAAAATATGTATAGCCAGCGTTTACAGAATGTGCCTTTAATTTTGATACTGTTTTTTAATCTGCTCGTGTTTTTTTTTAAATTAATATCAATGAATGCAATGAAAAAATTTAGAAAACGTAAATATAAATCAGTAAGTAAAAATTCCAAGATAATTACTTCCATATTTAGTCGTAAACCGTATCCATTCCGCGCACTAGGTGTAACAAACATTTCTATTCGAGTAATATTACAACCCAGCAGCGGCGCAGGGCGTTTTAATTGAGCACGCTTACTAAACATTATTCGTAAACGCGAAACAGAATAATGTATTCACGAAGCGAGCGAAACGTTTTGGCGACGTTTTGCGGTACTTCTGTTCAAAACCCTTACCACTGAAATTCTCTGGAATAATAATCGGGATTCGGCATGAAGAAAATCATTTTTAATTCTAATTTAGAGATTTTGATCAAGAATTATTTGTTTTGGTTATTGGAATTAAAGTATTATTTTTAAGTCCTGGTAGAGCTTTCGACGAGTAAATAACCAATAACTGATAATTTTAATATAAAGTACAATACGTACCTAATAGAATCTTTACTAAACATTACGCTTCAAACATAAATTGTTTAAAACATTGACATAAATTTCGTAAAGATACTAAACAAAGCGGTGTGTGAGTCGGTCCCGTAGTAAAAGATCCCTGGGGACAGTGCAGTCCCCGCAAACGGAATGGATAATTCAATAACCGACGGAACGCGCCGCCTAATCCCAAAATTAGCAATACGATATGAATAAATAGATTTTGGTCTCGAACGAAACAGATGTCATGGGAATAGCGGGTTAGGGCCGCTCCCCCCTCGGGGGGTGTTTAGCGAATCATTAGTTTTGCTAATGAAGGGTTGCATCAAATATTACAATTGGTAATGGTGCGTTTAGATATTATATTTATGCTGTTGAGCGAAGTGATGAAATGGACATAGTGTGGTTAGCGCCTAATGAAAGTATGAATATGATAAGATGCAAGTTTGCTCAGAAGTATTCTGTAGGAGGTATTGTAGCAGTCGAGATTTCGGTTAAAGCAAACATATATTACAACTGCGTCTTAACTTCCTTTTTTTAGCTGCCGAAATTGTTTCATTTATTAAAATTAAGTAGAGTTTGTTTAAAATCAATTCAACTTAAATAACCCAAGAAATGAGGTTCCATTAAGTATAAAAAACATTACATGAATAAATAAATACTTCCGATAGTCACATACACTTATACCAACGATAAGATATAATTCTTGCATCATGGATATAAGGATCAGTAGGGTCTCTCGTCTATACATTTAGCAGAAAATGAACCCAGAATCCCTAATTTCACTGGTCATTTTGTTTTTCCAAATATTTGATGCAATTCATACAATTAATGTGACATATTACGAAATGCGTGACCCGCGTGTAATACGCATAGGTTATAAATTAATCGTAATAAACAGGCGCGAAATGTCACAGAATGTGGCGGGTGAGTAACGAAATTACCACACTCGATGTCCGTCAATATATTGGTGTAATAAATGGGATAGAGCTGTTGGCAGTGGATATAAAGTATTATTTTGTGATTAAGTAGGCGATACTTATAGCATCTAGTAAAAAAAAACAAAAAAGTATTCTATAATTTAGACAAATAGGTTTTTTTCAATTCATATTATCGTCTCTTTGTTAAATAACATGATATTTTGAATATTTAAATTATAGAGGAAAGTGTTTTCACCTTGTTTTCACGGGTGTAAAAGATTTGACGTTTGTGAAAAATAATACAAACACCCGTAATACAAATTTAACAAATATATTTGATTAAACCATTATTTTTTAAAGGTGAGAACACTTTCCTTTATAATTTAAATATTCAAAATTTGACGTTTGTGAAAAATAAAACATACACACTTCATTTATTTATCTCCGAAGGGGTAGGTATGCTTAGGCGCAACCTTTTCGTCAAGTGTGTTCCATCCTATCATGTAATAAGAGGCAAGCCTTTCGCCATATTGGACACAAATTCTAAACTCCGGGATGATATTGAGCAGAAAAACCAAAATATTACTTTGCCCTACACGGGATTCGAACCCAGGACCTCAGACCGCCGCGCCGCCGCACCGCGCATGCCGTAGGTACAACTACGCCACCGAGACAATCAAAAGTACCTATTTATATTATTTGACGGATTTATCACGTTATTGAAGCAAAGAAGCATTATGATTTATTACAAGTTACCCAAGCTCTGTACATGAGTTATAAGTTATTCGTGTCTGTTTGTTGGTCTACCGTTTTGAACGGACGGCTGAAGCGATTCCAACAAAGCTTTCACTAAAAGATACCTTATACGACTTTTGATGGGAGCAGTTTAAAGGAAATGAACTAAAATAGTTACTAGGAAAAACATCGAGAAAAAATTTACAATGAACCAAAAATCACATCTTAGTAATTACCATAGTTTTGATAGGCAATGCTACCACTGTATTAAACAAATAAGAATGTCTCCTAAAAAACTATAATATCGACAGGTTTACTGTAAACAAAACAGTTTATATATCAAGTAACACCACCGCTCATAACCAACGTAAACCACATAACGCTAACTGTAACAGATATCAATGTAATGCACAGCGCTGTCAATTATAATACGAATACATGAACGGATCCGAGATACGCCAATTAGACGTCGAGCAGGAAGCCCGGGCGCGTGCGC
The DNA here is from genome assembly GCF_014839805.1 of Manduca sexta. Classification (NCBI taxonomy): domain Eukaryota; kingdom Metazoa; phylum Arthropoda; class Insecta; order Lepidoptera; family Sphingidae; genus Manduca; species Manduca sexta. Next base: position 4,477,171 of record NC_051122.1, on the reverse strand, counting down.
ACCGCCTAATTGTTTCCGACATAGACTAGAGGCTCCCGCTACCCTGCTCGCGCCCCCTCCGCCTACCAGCCTCCCTGGAGGCAGCTCGCGGAGCATTAGAATGCGCAGTGTTCTATCTCCGTAAATATTTTGAGTTGCATTTCGTTGTGAGAGATATGTATGTGATTTGGGACAGGTAAGTTTGAGACTTTATTTATGTTAAGTCTTTCCAGGTCTCAAGTTCCACATTCACGACTCTAATAACAAAACGATGTTGGCATTTGTGTTATTTAACTTCGCCTTCGATTTCTATGCTATAAAAGCATTGCAGTGATAAGGAATATAACTGCCTCGTTGGCATAGTTGTATTACGGTACGACTGCAGAGCTGAGATATCGGTTTCGATACCCGGGTCGGGCAAAGTAATATTGGTATTTGTGCCTGATATGGTCATAGGCTCGCCTCCTATCACATCATAGGGCAAAATATACACGGGGCAAAGTGGGTGCGCCAGCTGCACCTCTGTCTACCCCTTCGAGGATAAAAGGTGAGTGTGTGTGTCATTAGGAAAATACAGTGGCAAGATAGAAACCTTATAACATGCACAATAATATTCAGCGCTAGTAAGTACAGTACCAGTTCATATGATTTGAGGGTTGTCATTAATAAAATAAGGGGTTTTAAGGTTACAATAAATCACCTCCTGGAATTATTGTACCAAACTCAAAGCCTTAAATCACTGCAGTAAACAAGAAAAATGATGACTAAAAAGTATTTGTTAGAGACATAAGCTAACTTAAAGAAAGAACATCTGTAAATATTTTCCGTGGTATTATGCACTATACTTTGTAATTCAAGGTATTCGATGTTGTTTCTACTGTTTATGGGCGGTTTTATCACTTACCATCGGGCGAACGGCAAGCTCGTCTCGTCATTCAATACAGCAATACAGTACAATAAATAATCTTGATCCTACCATAAACGGGCTAATTTTAAAACAAAATTTCGCATACTTCTTCAAAACTGTTTCTGTCATCGCTGAGATAAAATCGCGGATGCCAGCCCTGTCCGGAAGCCCGGCAGCCGGCACAAATGCATGAAAATGTCCAATTGTTCCGACACGTGGCGGTGCCCATTCGTCGATGGACGATCGCGTGACGAATGGTGACGTCTCCATTGTGTTCGATGATAGCTCGTTAGTTACTGCCCACGTAGATAGTGAATATTTTCAATAAATTGCCATTGGGTTTATATTTGATTCACTTTTTCAAACCGTATTTCAAGCTGTAGAAATTATTCATATTTGTATGCTTTTGCGTTTTTCTTCTGCTTTACTTTAAAAGTTTAGAAGATGGTCTGCGGCATTAATTCAACTTAAATAAATTTTATGTACATAAAGGAGTTTACAAATACCTAAATCAAATGAAGAAGAAGTCAACGATTTCAAATTCATGAATTATTGAATTAAACCATGCTTTACTTATTGATAGAGCTCTCTTCTCGTCGGCAGTACGGGCCGTTTTATCTTAAGGATACGGAGCTGAGGTACCTCCTTCTCACACAAAAAAAAACTTTTATGTTTTATTGTGTGGCTAATCAAGTCTTAATCAATGCCAATGAGATGAGTTGGTAGGTCATACAAATCACTTCCGAATTGAAGAATTGTTTTCATGTTACAATACTGCATTCACTTTAAAGATTGTTTCTGCTGTTCCTATAAACATAACTAGTTTACAACTAACGACAGCGGTTTATGATACCAATGCTCTGAATCACAATCTTTACATATACTGAGCATAAATGTTGGGAAAAAATATTGTACGAAATCATATAAAGAGAACAAACTATAAAACAAACTTAAAAACAAACATGTTGTATCAAAGCATTATTTGCCACAACCCTTCCATACCGTGTAATGACAGTACCAAGTCTCTGAGGAGCGCATTCGGTATAATACCACCCGCAACGGTTAAACGAGACGCGGGGGGTGCGGTGCGGCACAGGGGGGTAATAGTTCATCATCCGATAATAGCCGGATTAACACGAAACAACCCTTTGTGGGCGGCTTGTAAAACTTCACCAAAACATTTGTCCGCACTGATTATTCAGCCGGACATTTAATATTCACACAGAGAATGCTTTATTGAAATAAAATGCGGACGGAATAAACATTTTTTTAAATATACGCGGGGAAATAAGCGTGTAGGTCATCTGATGTTACACAATCTACCGGTATTACACAAACTAGGAGAATTAAACTGTGTGCTTTTAAAGGAAATAATATAAGAACCAGGATAGCAAGGAGAATCTTAGGGCCTCCGATAATCCTCGCCATTAGAAACGTATCAGCAAGTTGTCACTTAAGTTTCTGTGAGACAGTGTTACTATATAAGCTGGCCAATTCTCTGTGTAGAGTGCAAACTTATTTATCTACAACGTGGTTATAAATACTACTTTGGAATAAATATCAGTAGGTATAGTAATATTATTGCAAGACTTAATTGAATATACTCCATTTAAGTGGAGCTTTTAGTATTTCTGTTCCTAAAAATAAAAAAAATCGACTTCATTTCATTTCTGTGAGCAAAGCTAGTTGTTAATACATAATTATATATTGTAATAATGGATGAATAAATATTGATTTTACCGTAAGGAAACTTTATTATTTATAAAGTTTACCTCAAAAAGGCACTACGATTATAGAAATATTTACGCCAAGCGCACTCCAAGTAATAACCACAACAAATTACTCAAAACGCAAGTACATTAATTTGTTACTCAAACACTTGACGGTGCAACCCCTTCGGCTGGCGCGGCATGGGGCGCGTGATATAACATTCAGATCACACGCTCGCAGGCCCCTCGCTTTATGCTAACAACTACTTCTAACATCAGCGCTGTCACTTTGTATTTGCCTGCAATTATTAATGTAGGTGTCGATACGTAACGCTACTTTTTGCCAGGCGGCTAGTGTGCCGACAATCACTGTAGGCATACCCCGTCCCCCGGACCCACTTGACTACAAGGCGAAAGAGGGGAGCGACCATTGAATGTATCGGATGTAATTACGGCAGTCTCGGCTAAACTAGCCGAATGAATAGGTGTCAGAAGCAATGCGTCAGGCGGCCCGCCGAGGGCGACTTGGACGTGCCGCGTAACCGGACCCGCTCGCCTCATAACGCAACATAATTCAATTGGTTCCCCGACACTACCCGCACGCTTCTTTCTAACTTCGTTTGGAGCGTTTTGATATCGGATACGTCGTTTTGACGCCTCCTTGCGCAATTCTCGCTTGTCGACCCTCAGGAAAATAAAAGCTTTGAGTAAAATTCACTACTTTGTATTTAACAGAATAAATAGAATTTTAAGTAACAATGGTATTTATAATTTAGTGGTGGTATGAGACGGCGGGAGAGGAGAAGGTGACGTGGCCAAGAGGGGCTGCGTATGCTACTTTGGCGATGGGTGCAGCAGCATATGCAACTTTGGCGACGGGGGCGGCGGCGTAGGAATAGGAAGCTGGGGCGTATGCGATCTTGGCGACTGGAGCGGCGGCGTAGCTGACAGGAGCAGGAGCGTAGGCAACCTTGGCGACAGGGGCAGCGTAGGCGACCTTAGCGACAGGAGCGGCAGCGTAGGCGACCTTGGCTACGGGGGCGGCGGCGTAGGCGTAGTTAGCGACTGGAGCGGCGGCGTAGGCAACTTTGGCAACGGGAGCAGCGGCGTAGGCGATCTTGGCGGGGGCAGCAACAGGGGTGCCTTCGTAGCGAACGATCGCGTTGAATCCGTGTTCATTGTCAGAACTGTACTCAACGATGCGGTGAACACCGTCAGGCTGGACGAGCGAGTATGAACCATGGACAGCATCGCCGGCACGGGATTCTTTTTGTTGCTTTACGTCTCCGGTGTGGCCATCGTGGACGGAGTACTCGAAGTCGTAGTGGGCGGGGCCTCGGCTTCAGCATATGCTACTTTAGCCACCGGCAGAACCGATACGGCAACAGCGGCGGCAGCAGCCACCAGGCATGCGAAGACTGCGAACTGGAAACAACGTAATATAATTAGTAAATAAAGTCTTTATTTGTTCTATCACAAAATGTAAATATTACATCACACTTTACAAACATAATAGCTTTTAATTTACAACTAGTAAATTTATTTATTTATTATTTAAAATGTGATTAATTTAAAATAATTAAAACTTAATTGGGATTGTTTAGGATGTACATAATTCTTAATTATCGTTTTAATCTCTCATTAGAAAGCACTATATTCTTTGGTTTTAATCACAAATGACTCACTTTAGCGACCATGTTGATGTGTTTGGTTGTAGTGAGCCAATGTGCCGGTGAGAGATAGCCCTGTGCTTATATATCGGGACGCGGTCTCGCACACAGCACACACGCACCGCCAAAACTCGACCGCTGTTATGTAACCGCTCAAGATCATTCCCTTGAAGGATCTTTACAAGCAATTAAAATTACCCGATGATATAAATCGTTGTAATAAATTAGCCTATTACGAAAATTCAGACCGTAAATAAAATGAAGTGTATTGTATACACATGTACACATGATTGATACTGGTAAACATTAGTGATATTCTGATGTCAGAACCATGATTAATATATGTATTCTATTTGTACGATTTATCCAATGTGTGAAATTAAAAAGAAGTCGATATTATTGTATTTACAACGCATGGCGTTGCTATCTGATCATCTTCTCTTCTTGAGTTAGGTACCTAGTCATTGACAATAAATAGATAGCAAGAGGCATTCCCACCTTTTGACCGTAACTACTAGTTTATTACGTGCTTGTCTCTTTCTTATTGCCTACAATTTACATCATAGTTCAAAACAGGGTGTCCTAATTTTCTAAACATATTTTTAAAGTTAGAAAGTGTATTTTATTATGTTCTCGTGTTCATTATATTGCTAAAAGATGTCATTGTTACCTTAGAATGGTCCAGGTTTAGTTTAAGTTTCATACATTATGAAATGGAAGAAAATTAACTACCTACTTCTACGAACGACCAAACTTAATGTATATCGCACAGATCCTAGATTAGAGTGTAATACGGGCAAGTGAAAGAAGAAAATGAACCATATCAACGATACCAATTGTCCAATTTTTCATAATATTATTTTCAATGACAAATTGAGAGTTTCAGATAGGACTATGTTTAATTAAGTCCATAATTTCCAAACGATCTTTAGAAGATAAGACTCAGACTACCGGCTCAAAGAACTTTCCAAAATTGAACAATGGGGCTATATGCGAATTAAAATTAAATACTATGGAACCAATTGGCAACAGCAGCATTTTCGAACAGATACGACTTGGCAAGCTCCAAAAAAAGAGCGGATTCTAACCTAAAAGATCAACAACGCATCTCTATGCCCCCTAGTATTCCAGATGTTCATGGACGGCGGTGATCACTTACCACCAGGTGAACCGTATGCTCGTGTAACCCTATAAAATGAAAACAATAAGCGGCGATAGCCTAGTTAGGTGTGGAACGGACTGCCGAGACGGATGTCCGCAGGTTCAAATCCCAAGGGCACACACCTCTGACTTTTCTAAAAATCATGTGTGTATTCTTTGTGAATTATCGTTCGCTTTAACGGTGAAGGAAAACATCGTGAGGAAACCTGCACATCTGAGAAGTTTCTCTATAGGAATTTCGAAGGTGTGTAGTCTACCAATCCGCTCTAGGCCAGCGTGGTGGACTAAGGCAGCTCAGCAGTGGGCAAGTATATAATACAGGGCTGATATTATTAATAAGTAGCAATTACTATAGATAAATATATTAATTGCGAATTAAGAATAGTTTCTTTTCTGCATTACATTAAATATATCTATGTAGAGTAAAACTTTTGAAGTTTGTTTATGATTCGGCGATGATTTATTATATCGTAATGCAAATTCCACGTAAAGTTGGCAAGAATGCCTGTCCTTGGCTTGATATAAAATGACAGAGCCGAACAAGGAAAACTTTTAAACAAATGCTCTAGTTATATTATCCTTATAGATCAGCTACAATGATTTAAACGTTGAATTCAAATAAAGAAATTTATAATCTACAAAAATACGTTTAAAATGTTTTCTTTAATGTTTCTTATCAATACTGACGCCATCGATGACGTGGTTGTTTTTGTTTGCGCTGTACCCGACCGCTGCGGTCCTATGTTCGAATCCCGGGTCAGCCACGGCGATATTTTTTCTGCTCAGTATTAGCCCGGGTTCTGGAATTTTTATACAATACGACGATAGTTTCGCCCTATATCATATCGTAGGACGAAATACGCATGGCGAAAAAAGGATGTATTAGTTGTGCCTACCTACCCATTCGAGGATAGAGTCGTGAGTGTGTGTGAGTGTAGAATATGCTTAAAACAATTTGCACTAAAATCATTTCATATACAATAGGCATAAAAACAGGGTTTTGTAACAAAATTTTGGTCAGCCATATAAGTATTATGTTTTTCCTAAATGTCACCGAACATAAAGATTTTAGTCCTTTATTAAAACTTTTGTATGTGGTATTTTAAAATGAATACCAATTACAAGTTAATTAGAGCCAAATTAAATTAACATCGAATGTCTATTTCCACAACATTAATAACCTTTATTGTACACTATTTTTTGATCGTGGTCATGGGCGGTTATTGTAAATACGTCTTCAAATTCGACTACATAATCAGCAGCATATAAAAACATTATAATTTTCAATATATTTGAGTGCTTAGAAGAATATAATCTGAATAAAATTTAAAAAACTGTATATTAATACATTAAAATCTTTATAAACAAACAGACACAAACTGTTTGTATATATATATTTTATTTATCATGTGTTTTATTATCGTTTGATATAATTATCTCGTTAAATCTGTTTCGTCTACACACCGACTGGTCATACGACATCGTTACGGGTCACTTACTAGTATTAACTATTGCTCAAATATTTTTAAATTGCTCCACACTATTGATTTACATAATCCACGTGAGGTTGTGTAAACATCGCCAAAATCTAAGTTTTAATTTTAAAGCCCTTTTAGTTTAGAATATTTTGTTATAATTTATTTACTTATTATGGGATAACTAACGAAATTTACAAATAGGTTGTTACTGTATCAACGTTTACATAAGTGTAGAGCCCACAACGCTATCCACAGTTTACTACAAAGATAACAACAAATTGCCGTAGATTGATACAAAATTGAAAACGAAGGAAACATAAATATCATAAAGCAAAGTTATACATAATATAAGAAGATAGATACTAACATAAACAATATTAAGTTAAGTACAGAAACAAATTTTAATTTACTTTATCAGGCCATGGAATAAGAAATAAACATCTATGTCAGTGGCGAAAGGTCCATATAACTCGATTCCTGGCGGCCTACCTTTCATAATTTATGTAAAATCTAAGCACTTATAATTAAACCGATTTTCAGACCGCATTTATGCATATTAGTACTTAAGTATATATTGTGTCGGATTCCCTTTCGTATAATTTCAACGTGCGCCCCTGCCGTGTATTAGTTGTAAAATATAAATCACAATTTTGTATGATATATACATACAAAATTGTGTGTATATATCATACAAAATTGTGATTTACATTTTACAACTTGATACTTCTGATTGCCTCGGTGGCGTAGTTGTACTGCGCGTGGTACGGCAGCGCTCTGAGGTCCTGGGTTCGACTCCCGGGTCGGGCTAAGTGATATTTGGGTTTTTCTGCTCAGTATTAGCCCGGAGTCTGGAATTTGTGCCTGATATGGCGATAGGCTCGCCCCCTATCACATCATGGGACGGACCACACTTGGCGAAAAGTGAGTGGATGTTGGATGGTTGCGCCTCTGCATATTCCTTCGGGGATAAATGCGTGATATGTGTAGTTTAGTGGATACTATAACTTTTCGATTGTATAATGAATGCCGATTTAAAATGAAAACGATATAAGTCGTTTTCGCAGCTACCGTTCCGCTTATTTCGATTAATGCGATAATTAATATCATTTGGCGTTAATGTGGCCCTAGTATCAGGATAATTAACAACATATTCAGAATGAGTTAATTACCCATAGTTTATTTGTTCAGCAAGGTAAGTAGCGACTGTTTTGTAGAGTATATCAATATTTATGTTTTATTTTCTCTAGGGCAGATTAAGTAATTATCTTGAAAGACTGAAGTTAAGTTTCTTGAAATTTAGATACTGCAAACATATATTTTGTTTATATTTATGGATAGTGTAGTAAGAGTTCAATTATTTTATGTAATTCATAGTTATTTCGAGCACACAGTAGTACAGTATAGTTGTTTGGTCTCTCTCCGATCATGTGGGATTGCAGTTTCACCGGGCTATGAGAGTGAAGGAATAGAGCATGTCCTGCGTAGGTACTTGGCTGATCTCTGTTGAGATTGGCCGCCGTGACCCAAATTTGGTTATGAAGGAATCAATCAAATATCATTTATATCAAGGAAGAAGATACTAGATACAGTATAATTGTTGTATATGTTATCATTTTTATGTTATAAACATTGGTATTTTTGTAGCGCTCATCTCTCAATTACTTTAGAAAATATCTGTAGGTATGTATCCAACCGAATTTCAACGCGATATACTTATTATACAAATGTTCTGAGATACATTTACACATGTACTATTAATTAAAAATAATTACACGAGTTATGCTCTTGACACTAGCATTTAGTATAATTTAAAAATGTCAAAACAAGATCACCTTATATTGCGAATTTAATAAACGATATTAACGATCGATTTTATGCATCGATATAATTCAAATTTCTAATTTCAGATAGCGTATCTTTGAATATGGTTATTTGTAACAGTAATGGTTATTACATATGTGTTTGCCATTAATCAACATTTGGCGCGTAACACGTTACAAGCCGGGCCACACCCAAAACATTTCGGCCAAGGGCACGGTCACATTTAATCAAAAACTACTTTTGATTTCTTTGCCCATAAACGGGCCAGTGTAACGGAATCCACGGTACTTCTTTTAACATTCACAGATGCGACGCTCAAGGTAGAAAGCATGAGGTCTCGACACTTTGGCAGAGAAAGAACCTGTTCCGCTTCAACTGATTTTATTAACGCTGTGCAACAATTATATAACTAAGCTTATGGTGATTTGATTTATTTGTGTATGAATAATAAGTGTATGTTTAGAGTAGGCGGTTCTAGTTAGCACTGTTGCCAATCGGTGTTGTAATATGTTATAAATGATTTAATTATGGGTGTAAATATTACAATGCCAAATAAGTATGTCTCTGTTTTTTTGGAAATTTATATGCAGAAAGCAAATAGTATATTTGTTTTTATTTGAAAACTGAAAGAAAACATGATAAGCAAATGATTTTAAGCCTGTTCACTAATTACATATTTTGATTGTTCATAATCTGCAACACAGAATAATAATTGTTCTGAGATGTGAGTATAAGTAACTCTTCGCACTTATACGAATTGACATCGCGACATAATAGCATGTAAATTTACAAAAAAAAAAAAATTGTTAAATTTAAAAATAATGATCAGCCATTTCCAACCAAGGTAGTCGGCAATCTTTTAAAATTTACAAATAGATCCAGTCATCAGACGGCTGATGTAATTTTCATCTGCATTAACATAATATTATTATGAATACTCTTATTATCGGATTGCACAATAATAGCTTCTGTGATATTGCATGTTTGTTTATCGCCTTTATTGCGTATCAAGAGTGCCAATTTAACCACTTTTTGCAACAATCGAATAATGTATGTTGATCTGAAATTACATTGCCTTTATAAAGAAGATATAATTTATGAATTTATGGGTTCGATTAATTAATATTTATAGGGACTACTAATGTCATTTTATTTATTTATTTTATTTGGTCTACCAACGGTTTTCATATTAGGTATTAAGTACATTATATTAAGTATATTATAGCTTAATGTAGTGTTAAACTAGATTGACAAACCAACTTATAGGTAAACACAGGTTGCATTTGAATACATAAGGTCGTAACTTCAAACTAATTGACGTTTACAATCGATGTATAGTAAAATAAAAAAGAAATTATAATAATTGAAGATTAGCGTGCAGTTATATAAGAAGTTAAAAAAGCAGACAAAACCTAAATCAAGACTGATTAATTCTACCACCAGCAACAATGCCTGCTCCCCCATTATCCTCCAATATAATCTTTCGGATATTGACGTAACTTTGGTAATTGAGATCTAAATCACAGTCATTAAGTATTCATAAAATCTTTCACTGATAAAAAGCAAAACTGTCCCTGCAAGTCAGCGACAGGAATAGGAAAGATACATAGTCAAATGGATGTTAGTTATAGCTAATCTAGGTATATTTACGAGTCTTATATATTTCCCAACAAGAACAAAATATTGCATCGCTATAATAAGTACGCACAATTGACATTGAGGTGTTTCATTTGCGAATATAACCTACCCAAACAGAATGTCGCGACCGTGTTGCGTGTAGTTTTAAGGTTTCTAATCGTACCATGAAGAGCGCAATTCTATGAAATGCATGCTTCTCTTTTATGAAATGACCGACTACAACAATATTCATAAAAGTATTATCAAGCAGCAGAGGGAGTAGAAAACGAGAATATAGAGCTCTGAACCAACCGCTTTTTATTGATTTAACTTTTTAAAGCAAAGGAACCATTCATATTCGTTTCATAGATAAAGTTATTCAAAAATAAAAAAGAGAACCTAGGTAGATACAGCCTGACCAGCAAAATAAAAAACCCTCGTCATGATGTAGTAAAATATGGAATTAATTTCTTATACTAACAAAAAGTAAGGCAAAAGTGGCGCCCCAAAGTAGGTTCGTTATTTTGCAGATCAGGATTTATAAGTATCTATTTAAATCAATCCTATGCTAGATCCATGACGTTTATAGTTACGATACTATATTGATCTTTGAACATATCATTTTTTTTTATCGAAACTGTAGCTAAGACGCCTCTTGTGAAGGTCCTTGTTGTATGTCTTTAGCAGCATTATACTTATGTATATAAACTTCACTATTCTACAAACAATCTGTTAGTGGGTATCTAAATATGCCTCTATCGTCTATAAGACAGCTTGATTGTGCACAAGCTAAAACTTTAGGTGAAATAAAGACAGGAATGCGATGAGAAATTTATTATAACAATTAAATGAAAAGATATGGCGTCGATAACAATTAGCCTTTTTTAAATGTTAAGGGACGATGATGCCATCGCATAAATAAAGAACAAGAGTTTATTGCCTTGATGCAGCATCAAAAACATTGTGGCACCTTAATTTTTTGTCAACTGATATTTACTGTCATTGATAATCGTCTTGTATATACAATTTCTTCCTAACTTCGGCTGATGGTTTTTAACTAAATTTCAATCGAAAGTCGTAATCAAAAATTAACATAACACTATATGAAAGTCATAAATAACAATGTACAATGCTAATAGGACATCAGAGTTTATCTATATCTACGTAGATATGTAATCTCGACATTGTATCAACTCAACCTGTCACATATGAGAGCAAGCGGTCGTGGACTGTCGCGAAATCTAACCTTCACCTCTCAATCAACTGTAAGGCTTAATTACCAACGCCCCGGGCTTATTCTGTGTCACTGAGCCTCGTCGATTTTTGTATAAAATCTGGTGCAAGTCTCACTACACCATAGTCAACCGGTGACAGCAAAACAACAATGGCCGCTAAGGTGAGGACTTGGATTTTGCAAAAAATATTTCAGTTCGCGTTGTTCTGTACTATCGGTTATGTATAAAAATATAAATTATCTATCGGTAGCTATTATAAGCCTTATAAAAAAAACAAATATTTTTATTTATACAAACTTTCACAACGAAAATGTCACACTTCTAACAGAAAACTAATTAATAATAATTCTTTTTTTTCAGTTCTTCGCTGTCCTCTCCCTGGCGGTAGCCGCATCAGCCCTTCCCGTCGTACCTCTCGCCAAAATAGCGTACGCTGAAGCCGAAGCACCCGCCCATTACGAATTCGCATACTCCGTCAGAGACGACCACAGCGGCGATATTAAGGAACAGAAGGAAACCCGTGAAGGATACGCCGTCCACGGCTCCTACTCCCTCGTCCAGCCTGATGGCGTGCACCGCATTGTGGACTACACCGCTGACAAGGAGAACGGATTCAACGCCGTCGTCCGCTACGAGGGCCAGCCTATTGCCGAGCCTGCCAAGATCGCCTACGCCGCCGCACCCGTAGCTAAAGTGGCCTACGCTGCCCCTGTTGCCAAGGTCGCCTACGCTGCTCCCGTTGCCAAGATTGCCTACGCTCATGCTCCCGTCGCCTACGCTGCCCCCGTCGCCAAGGTCGGCTACGCTCATGCTCCTGTCGCATACGCTGCCCCCATCGCCAAGGTCGCCTACACCGCTCCCGTAGCCAAGATCGCGTACGACGCTGCTCCCCTCGCCCACGTTGCCTTCTCCTCCCCGGCCATCTCCTACCACCACTAAGAAGTTGTTAAAGAATTATTTATTGATTATGAATAGTCACAAATAAATTATTTATTGAATATCTACAATATTTATTTATTTTGCACGTGTGCAACATAAAACCCACACAACGAACCTTTAACAATTGATGATTTTTAAAGTCGTGCCTGTGCAATTCTAGCTGCGCAATAAAAATAAGTCGAGCATAACTGGTATAATATATTTTGTCATAGTTAGAGGTAGACGAGCAGTGAATAGTATATGTATCGCGGGAGGGTTGAGGTGGGTGTTGCAGGTGGACCGCGCCTGAATTATTCATACGGCCGCATAGTGATTTCATCTCATTGAATGGCGCTGCCGCCGGCCGTGATTACGACATCGATACCTCCGAACGGCTATGGCTATCACCCGCCATATGTACAATACAGCTTGTCAGCGGCACAAGGGCCGAATTGCCAAATATTGCGAGTGGACAAAAAATTAGGAACTTACAATTTGCAGCGATAAAATGGTACAGATTGCTATCATGATATGTAGTTATTAGATGGATAGATTAATCAGAAATTCTTATTTACTTAACTCAGATTTGGTAACAATTGCTGAAAGTTACTACTTTTCTTAATATTTTACAGTAGGTACTTTTTGGGTATTGGGTAGGTAAGCCATATAAGTATTAAATAAAGAGAACACTCATTACAACTAAGGATTCAATCTTCTTTGAACTCGAAACACATATTTTAAATAGGTAAATATTATAGTTAAAATTCTATATTTTCCGCATCTCCAATTTATAATCCTCGCTAACACTTGTATTAAAACGCTAAAGCCTTAATAATTGAAAAGTAATCTTAAATAAAGCAAAACACCCGCAGTGGGGAATATTGAAGCATTATTTTGTATCTATAGCAACAACTGATCCCGCGTCGGGCAGGTAAAAATGAAGTGATTGGTTTTTATCTGTGCACGCCGGTGGTAAATTGAATGTAAAGTTGATTTCCCGACGGGCTCGCGGCCGCATAATTCTCCGCAAATTAAGCCGATACGAATTCACTTGCTACCGATGTAAATATTTTTGATAAATGCCGCGCTTTATGTAATTCAACGTGGAATACATTCGGTGAAATGGAACTAGTGCGTTGTTGAACTTTCTTTATGCGATTCTGTTGTATTGATCAGCACAATATCTGGTGTTTTTGATGGGTATCGGGCACTGCATGTTATAAATGGTTTGTACCCATCTTAAGCACATTGTGTGCACAATAACTGAAGTTCATGATGAGAAAAAAAATATAATACTTAAGTATGTGTTATGCTGTATACATATATTAATTTTGATATGCGACCACTAATTAAGTTTAAACAGTTAAACAATATACACTATAATCCCTTTTATACGCATAGACATATACCTAATACGAAAATTCAATAATTACTAATCCTAACGTTACCACCAGATGAACAGTAATCTGCAGACATACGTAATATCAATAAAGTGCGAAACATTATAACAGTTTCCCAATTTCGTTCATTACCGTATATAAAGACTGAGTAATAATTTTGAATCCTTGTTCTTTCAAATTAGGGAAAGGAGCGTCGGCAACGCGCGGCCGATCCTCTTACTGCCGAAAATTAATCAACCTTCGTGCACCAGAACCGGGATTAGCGTGTGGGGGATACTTTTGTTCTTTTCTGACGTCGAATATGCGACTTCAATACCAAGAACAGGAATTAAAAAGTTCATTAATTCAACAGCGGCCTTTGTTCGACATTGATGCTCATAGATTTTTGCGACTTACCTATATTTTAGATAAATGTGCCGAATTCGTTGGCATGATCACAATCGTTCGTGAACAGGTTAATCGTCCGATAAAGGTACCTTTAGTAATAAGTACTCTTCTATGGGATTAAGTATAAAAAACACTTTATATACTTTTTACTGGTGGAAGGTTTCTCATACGTGAGAGTCCGCCTGAATGTAGGTATCACCGCAATGTCTAGTTCTATCACCAAGCAGCACTGTTTAGTCGTGTTGTGTTCCGATTTGAAGGGCATTGTGGCCAATCCTTCTGGACATAATAATACTTCGAGCGGAGTGGAATACCAAACAATACTTAGTAATTCGAGGTGTTGGATGGTGTTTTTTTCTGTTTATTAGCGATCGTATCACTTACCATCAGGCGAACGACAAGCTCGTCTCGCCATTCAAAGTAAAAAAAAAACAAATCCTTAACAATCATTAATTTATTATAAAACCGTAAACAGTTTATAACTTATTTTCTATGTATTATAATTATACAATATTAGGTTTATTATTTAGATATTTTGTATACACAAATTAAACTTAAGCAAAACTATCGAGATAATATTCCAGTACAATATTTTTGATTGTAAGCAAGTAACATATTTTAAGATGGCATTTATTGTAATTACTTTTTAGCAGGCGGCGGCGGTATTGGACATTCGTAAATGTTGATGCATTTGTCTTTAGATACTGATAACAGTTTATCACTATTTTTGTTGAAATGGATATCCCATACCTGAAAAACATAACGATTATTGCTACCTTCTTATCAATTCACAATCACTAGTTTTCACTGTTTTAAAAAATAAGTATTCCCTAGATAAAAAGAAACCTAATAGTCTATTAGTAAATATCATGTGTGACCAATCTTTTTTAACTCGATCAAAGTTTTTGCGCGATTGACAAAAAACTTCCAGACATCCTAACAACTTTTCGCGCTGAAAACATAGCTGAAAATATAGGATTACGAATTAGTGGAACTGGAATAGTGTCACAAAGTAAGAAGTTTCTTAGGGTTAGTGCAAACGAACAGAGTGGCGACAGATAAAAAACTTAAGCCATTATTTCATAATTTCTCCAAATAAAAAAATCGTCGCGAAATAGTTTTGGAATAAAACAATTTTTCGCATTTTATCGCGGTTTTCTCTTATAATTATTTTCTCCCAACGTTTCCAAGACTATGCAGCCTTCATGGTCACGGGGGACTGAGGTGTTGGTCGTCCGAAAAGTTAAAGTTACAATATCTACGTACATTTGACAATTGCACAAATATTTTTTTTTGCTGTTGACGTTCCGATCTATGCAGAATGAGCTTACAGTGTCTGAGTTTTTACAAAATTTTAAGTCTCATCTTTTTCTTCTTTTTACATTCGTTCTATCAAATAATGTCTATATCTATCTCAACTATCTCTAAGATTATAACACGACACAAAATATGTACCTAAGTATATTCCACGTTAAATCCACCAAAAAGATCTAAGAATGGTCACCAACTTTATCGTCCGAATCTCCTTGCTACATTGCGGCATTGAATTCCCTAGCATAAAGTAAATACTAATATTTTCTATTCAAAGATCTCTCACCGTATCCGCATGTCCTTGGAAAGCGTGAAGAACAGTCAGCTGTCGTATAGCGACCACGCACACAACGCCGTCGGTCGTGGCGGTCGCAATCCGAGTGCCGTCCGGGCTGAATCGAACCGCCACCACCCAGCCTTTGAGCTCTAACGTGTTTAAGTGGCGACCGGACTCACTGTGGGATAGAGTTATTTATAACTGGCGTTTCCTTTAGTTTATGCAAAAGGGATGAGCAGTAGAGGCATGTATTCACTGCTGGTAGGTCTCTTATATGTGAGAGTCCGCTTGGGTAAGTACCATGGGAATGTCTATTTCTGCCCCAAGCAGCAGTGTGCAGTCACTGTTGTCTTCCGGTTTGAAAGGATATTGTAGCCAGTGTAACTACTGGACATAATAATACTTAACACCTCATGTCTCAGAATGGTGAGCGCAGTGGAATAATACTTTGTAATTAAAGGTTTTGGATAGTGTTTCTACTGTTTATGGGCGGTTGTATCGCTTACCATCAGGCGAACGGCAAGCTCGTCTCGTCATTCAAAGTAATAAAAAAATATATATGACATATTTTGTTGAAAATTATCAGATCCTTTAGTCTCTTAAGTCTAAACAAACTTTATAGTTAAACTACATAATACCAACATTTCTCAAAAAGATTTAAAAAAAAATACTTGAATAATAAACATAACTTCAATCTTCAAATAACTTTGTGGGTCTAAAATCTCATGACATCATAAACTCCTGAATAGATCAAGAGCAAAGCCCATCATAGGGTCCATATATAAGCCAAGTAGAATTTAACAGCTTAGCCGCAATAAAATTGCTCCATCTAATTACGCAGGCGCCAAGTCATAAGAAGACAAATTAAATACGTACGAATCAAACAACTTCATTCTCCCATCATTGGAGGCAGTTGCAAGAAGATCACTCTTATTAGAAAAGGCAACACTCCTCACGGCCAACGTGTGCGCGTCGATGTGATGCAGTAACTTGCACTGGTGCGTGTCGAAGGTAAACACAGCGCCATCTATCGACCCGGCCGCTATGTACTTGTTATTGGGACTCTGCGAAGACACATTGAACATAGTTCTTCTCCACTTATCCACTTTTATATATTAGCAGAATGAATTTAGCTTAATTTCTAGGATCCCGCCTATATCACATCGCAGCACTAGGAAATAATGTTACAAAAATACCAAACCAGGGGTCAGACCCAGTACTACCTAGTCCATATGAACATAATACATAAATCTATACATATAGGTATAACCAAAATTATGATTTTTTTCTGGGACTTATACAGGATCACCTTGACATTACATTACTAAACAAAATCACACAAGTACTTGACTTTTTGATAAAACAATTAAAAATAAAATTATAAAAAAAAAATCGAATGATAATAATAAAAGTAAAAAAAAATACACACACTAATGCTATTACAACTCCAAAAAAAAATTGCTGTAGTCAACATCACATTTACAGTCAGAAATACTCATGCACATATCATATTGACAGAACCTACCAACTGTTAAAAAAATCTTAAAACTTAAATATTTTTTTTTGCCAAACATATTTGTCATACATGGATAATTTTTGGCATGATGTTAGCAGACTGAAAGATAATCATATTTTTTTTTAATAATGCAATGTCAAGATGACTGTATTACTATACACAATTAAGTATATTTCAAACAAAAAGAAGTAATATTATTCTCACCCACGCAACACTAGAAATAAACTTCCCTCTAGTGTCCAGCACACCATCCACCCCACCTTGTTGGACATCATACACATATATTTTGCCCATGTGACCTCCGGTGACCACATTGCACCCGTCAGGCGAGAATGCGACCTGCCACGCGTCGATCGCGCCTGTCTGTACCTGAAGCTTCTTCTTACCAGATGCAAGGTCCCATAATATCAAAATAGAGTCTAAGGATGTGCTGGCAATTGCTAAAACATTTTTTATAATTATACTTTGCTATGACCAAGAGCTTGCAAAAGGTAGTGAGTATGAGACGGATACGGGTTGCTTACAACCAGGATAATTGGCACTCATTTAAGATAACACACATTTCACAGTGGACAGCAAAAGGTCAATAGATTGAATTTATATCCTGTTTTTATTTAAACTATAATTTTATGGTACTTTAATACACACTTTTTTCAATATTATTAGATATAATATTGAAAATATTGCAAATAAATACATTATTTGCATTATTGCAAATGAAATTATTTTTATTAACAATGTTTTTGAATTGCTCTTTGATGGCAAATTGCAGCCTGCGTTTAACAGAACATTTTTCTAACCAAAGGGATAAAACACAATATTCACTATATTAGATATTTTATAAACCTCAGCGATTTGGTAAATATTTTTTATTCAATTTATTATCAGACAATTTGCAATATATCTGTCAATGTATGCTTTTTTTTCTCTTCTCTCTTAACAGACTTTATGGAAAAGATATTGTTAAAAAACAAGTACTACTTACTAGTTCCATCAGGGCTGACTGCAACAGAAACCACAGCCATAGGATGCCCTTCCAATGTATGGACTAGATCCAACTTGTTGTTGGCCAATGACCACACTTTTACCACACAATCCAGTCCTCCTGTCACTATAAATTCTTTTGAGGCATTCCTTTAATACATTCAAACATGAAATTATTTTGTATTTTATAAAAGTCAAAACATGAGTATAAAAAAATATATTCATTATTCACAAATTTTTTTGATTGTGTGTAGACTTAATAATTGGGTATAATATGAACAAGAATGTTTAAGGGAGTGAGCAATTCCCTAAGTTATTTGAGGGTAACTTTATGTTCTTGACTAGACAAAAGCTGTACTAAATAGTTAGGTAACAACGATGTAATATTACAAATAGTATCACAATGCATGTGTTGAGAGGTGATAACCAAACTAAAGTCTATACAAAGTGAATCTGTTAAATTATTCTTTTTAATATGACTTACTGTAAATCTCCCCCAGGGTTTGTTTTGACCCAGGCACAGCTATAAATAGGGTCTTCGTGGGCATTTTCCTTTTTTAACAGTATAGAATACTGGAAAAACGTTTATTATGTAGTCAATATGGAATATCTGAAATCACAATGCAAATGATAAACAAAATAAATCAGGTACTTACCACAGTACTAGCCGGCATGGCAGCAACAAAATAATAATATATAATAAAGTAGACTACGACTATTTTTGAAATGAAATATTTATAATCGGGGAATTTTTAATTTATTTTGAAAACATTGCATGTGATTAATAGTTTATATATTGCATTATTAAATTTGCCTCAAGTGTGAGTAAGACATAATATTTTCATGTTATAAATAGACAGTAGCCGCTGTAACTCAGCTTGAGAACTCAGCTGACAAACTACTGTCACGTGTCATGAGTCAATCAAATGTCAATTATTTCTTTTCGTTCAAAAACAAACCTTCACTTTAATTTTTCACAATATCTCAAAATTAACATATATTTTTATAGAAACTCAAAAAACATGAAAACCTTGAATTTTAGTTTAAATATAATCTTTGAAAGTATTAAATCGATTATAATACTAGCTGTTGCTCGCAATTCTGCCCACGCGTATATAATGCTCTTCCGAGATTTAAATTTTTTTTCGCCTAGTCATAGTCTGAGATAATAAGCTCCCAATATAAAGAGAAATATTTTTTAAAAATTATGCATATTACTGTTTTCATCGCATGAAAGATTTATCTTTCATCCTTTACCATCAATCTATGCCCACTAACCACCGTTTTCACCAATCCAAATAATTACTAATTGGTTTATTTTCGCGATAGTAAAAAAAACGATTGGAATTGTTTATTTAAAAGGGCAGAAAATAAATCAAATTTCAGGTAATATAATAGTACAATTTGTACTTGATTTTAATGAACTTGAAAATAAAAACTAGGCTTCATTTTCATAATCTTTATTCATTTCTTTATATGTATTACCTTTAGAGAACATTTTGAAAATATTATACGAAGCTTTATTCACATAAGTATGCATAAAGGTATAAGTAAAAACACAAAATAATATAATTTCTGGATATTTATTCTTTTTTTGGCAGACTATAAGGGACAGTCATAAATATTTACACTTTTATCTTCCGACACCGACACAATTTTGTTGCTCTCTGAATTGAATTTTACACCCCAGACCTGAAAAATAAATCATATTCCAATACTTGAATATTTTTAAAAGTAAATATTCTAATATTTATTTGATTTGATTTTAATGAAAAGGACACAGAGAGCTACGAGATCATACTATAATATTTTTTAGAGGGAGTTGAAAATCACAATGAAACAGAAAATTTATTTCTCATAAAAAAAAAATAAAAATACACATTCACTTTATCCCCAAAGGGGTAGACAGAGGGCCAACCAGGTCACCCACTTTTCACCATGTATGAACCGTTCCATAGCAAGTGATAGGGAGCTTCCCTATGTCCATATCGGCCACATAATCTAGACTCTGGTCTGATATTGAGCACAGAGACCTTATATATCTTTGCCTGACCCCAGAATCGAAGCAGAAACCTCAAACCGGTGATCTTACCGCACACGAACTGCAACTCACAGAGGCAGACTGATCAACATATTATTTTATATTTTCCTCAAACCTGATCATTATGTTCCTTGAATACATTCTGACACTGCATGCTGTCCAGATCCCACACTCGGACTGTTCGATCGGCGCTACCGGACGCGAACCGCTTGCCGTCTGGTGAGAACGCCACAGAGAGCACCCATGACGCGTGTCCCGAGAGTGTGCCTGCTAGGTTTGCATGCACTCTAGAATAAAACAATGTTTGGTTATTATTTATTATGCTTGAATAAGTACATAAAATAATAAATGAGAGATTAATAAATTATAATTCTTAGCCCCTCACGCTATTGTGTATAATTCTACAGACGCAACAATATCAAATCCTATCCTTAGTTTCTATGGGATATTAAATTGCAAAACATAAAATATCAACAAAGTATTTACAAACAAACTATGGTAATTATCATAACTTACACATCATAAAGTTTCATATGTCCATCATCAGATGCTGTGAGTAGTAACTGAGAGTCTGGAGAGAAACAGAGACTGCGGATTGGCATAGCATGACCTTCAAGTGTATGCACCAGCTTTCCTTGTGCCACATCAAATATGTTTATTATACCATCTAACGCACCACTTGCTATGTATTTTCCATCTGGACTCTGTAAGATTAAAACAACATCAACAAAACATATTTGTAAGGTTCATACATTGCGACCGCAACAGGCTTAGGTCATTTATAAATTAATTAAAAGTTTACAGCACTTGGCAAAAAAAATGCATTTAACAATATAATCGAACCCTAAATTAAATCAAACTAATGACAACAATAACAATAAAATTATAACAAATAACCAGATAACTAAAACTATTTCTTTATTTTAAATAAGGGCTTTCTATGTGGTTCAAACATCATTTATATTATAACAATTCAGGGTATAACTGACATACAATATATTATTCAATAAGTGGTTATTGAAGGATAACTGAATTTAAGTTCACAATTGAATGAATTAGATCTAACCTATTTATCGAGAAAGAATTTCAACCTAAATAAAACCTCTTACATAAGCAACACTCAATGTGAATTTTCCTCTTGTGTCCAATGTCTGTTCCTGTTTGCCACTTTCTACACCAAATATTAATATTTTTCCAGCATTACTTCCCGATATAACATGTTTACCATCTGGTGAGAAGTCCAAGGTCCACACGTCAGTGGCTCCTGTCTCAAAAGTCTTTAGTTTGTCTCCAGATGCTATGTCCCATAGAATAAGTGATGAGTCTTGAGAACTGCTTGCTAAGGCTGAAATTGTTTTTATTTCTATAGTGTCTACAAGTTTTGCTCCTATAATATGTATAATTTGGATATTTATTTGATTAAAAGAATTAATTAATTGTTTTGGGTACTTCAAAAAGATTTTTGTTCATACAAGAATTTGGTTGGAAAATCTAATTATGACAAAAAATAATTGTTTATATCTTAAATATACCTCAAAGCACAATCATTGTATTTGAATGCTACCTCTAATAACAATTTATAATATGGGAAATCTAATACTGCACAACAAATAATTATACATCTATACTATTATATAAAGCTGAAGAGTTTGTTTGTTTGTTTGTTTGAACGCGCTAATCTCAGGAACTACCGGTCCAAACTGAAAAATTCTTTTTGCGTTGGATAGCCCTTTGTTCGTGGAGTGCTATAGGCTATATATCATCACGCTATACCCAATAGGAGCGGGGCAGTAATGGCTAATCTTAGGAACTACCGGTCCAAACTGAAAAAATCTTTTTGCGTTGGATAGCCCTTTATTCGTGGAGTGCTATAGGCTATATATCATCACGCTATACCCAATAGGAGCGGGGCAGTAATGGCTAATCTCAGGAACTACCGGTCCAAACTGAAAAATTCTTTTTCGTTGGATAGCCCTTTGTTCGTGGAGAGCTATAGGCTATATATCATCACGCTATATTCAATAGGAGCGGAGCAGTAATGGCTAATCTCAGGAACTACCGATTCGAACTGAAAAAATATTTTTGTGTTGAATAGTCCTTTGTTTGTGGAGTGCTCAAAGTTATATATCATCACGCTATGACCAATAGGAGTGGAGCAGTAATGGCTAATCTCAGGAACTACCGGTTTCAACTGAAAAATTCGTTTTGTGTTGGATAGCCCTTTATTTGTGGACCGCTATAAACTATATATCATCACGCTATGACCAATAGGAGCGGAGCAGTAATGGCTAATCTCAGGAACTACCGGTTTGAACTGAAAAAATCTTTTTGTGTTGGATAGCCCTTTGTTCCTGGAGTGCTATAGCCTATATATCATCATGCTATAACCAATAGGAGCGGAGCAGTAATGAAACATGTTGCAAAAATGGGGAAAATTATGAGTTTTGAGAGCGTCCGTTGCCTGCGCTGCGTAAACGGTTAAAGTTATGCAACAATGATGTATGACGGGATTGTTTCACTTAAAAAGGTCTAAATAATATAACAAAGTCCCCCGCTGCATCTGTCTGCCTTAACGTGTTAAACTCAAAAACTACCTAACGTATTAAGATGAAATTTGGTATGGAGACAGTTTGAGACCCTGGGAAGAACATAGGCTCCCGGGAAACTACTATTTTTCTAACGGATAACTTTAGCCTGAAAAACTTTATAACGCGGGCGGAGCCACGAGCAAAAGCTAGTCTTAAATATAACTTAAAGCAGGAGCATTTTATATGAAATTTGCCTCAAATCACATCTCAATTTTCAATTAGTTTCATAATTAAAGTTTATTGAAATTTGAGTTGCGGTATTCAACTAACAAACTTACTCTTTCCATCTGGGCTTACAGCAACAGATATGACCCCAAGTGAGTGGCCCTCTAACTGATGCTTCACCTCCAACTTGCCATTTTCTAATTGCCATATCTTTATAATATCGTCCAGTCCTCCAGTGATTATGTAGTTCTCTTCTACATGGTTTTGCTCTCTGTAAGTTTAAAGTAAGAAGCAATACTGTTAATACTATGTAAAGTCGGATGGTTTAATGTTTAAAATACACAATGCAACTACTCAAGATCTTAAAGTCTAGCAACAGTATAAAATATCACAGAAAAAATCAAATTTATAATAGGAAAAATTTACATTATGCAACGAACGGTGTAATTTAAATATTTCTATATAAAGCTGGGCAGTTAAATCAATTCTACCATTAATATTAAATCGATTATTTTTGCGTACTTATTGTCAAAATAAACTATTCGGAGGTTACATACTCATTGTTTTCACCATTTTCATCCTCGGTTTCTTTAGGCTTTTCATTTTGAATACGACTCCAACCGCAACACCAAATTGAATCCTCGTGAGCATTTTCTTTTTTCAATTGCAAATAATACTGCAAAATATACAAAACCAATGAAGTGCCATACTGCCGGTAATAAACATAACATTTTGAAAGAAAATATGTACAATAATTTACCAAAGTTGTAATAGACATATTTATGGATATAAAATGAAACTTTCCCTTAAAAACAAAAGGGTTCTTTACGTAAAAGGGTTTTGTACACAATAAAATAAAAATTGGTTTAATCGCCTGAAATTGGATGTTTTGACGTTTTTGGCAGGGCTACCAGTAAATATTGTAAAGTTATTTCAGACATTCTACGTTTACAGTCATAATTTATTTATTTATTCATTTGTAATTAAGACATCCAGTAGATGTCGATGTCACATTATAACTAGCTCCAATAATGTATAAAAAAAATAATAAAATGCACAACTTTCTAGGTCACACAACATACTTTGAAAAAAAGTAACAATAATTGTATTTGTTTAACGAAATAAAAGTATCAACTACATTAAACTTCAATTACATTAAAGTATGAGAACCTAATGATGTTAAAAATAATGAGCAAAATATAAGTGTAACCGAATTTGAAAATATATTACTAATAATAATTTGATCTTTTTCAATCATCTATGACATTTCGATTCAATTAGTGCATTTTTTATGAAATTAATGTTATTTTTTGAATTGAATTCAATTAATTAGACTTACAGTGAAAATTATACATAATAAAAAATCAAATGCCCAAAATTCGTACAATTATGTACACTTTTTATTCAACACCTTAACTTGGCACCCCTAAATATTCTGTCGGTGCCATAGACACAAGTAATTTATAAAGGAGTTTGTATCCCCCGACTATAATAATCCAAAGAATTTAGTCAGAAATGCATATTTGTTAAAATATTACTTTTATACACACCGAAATTTTACAAATTGCGTTAAAAAAACTCATTTGTTTAAAATCACATATATTACTTATTTACGTTTTCCCTATAATGTACTAAAATTATTAAAAAGTTGAGATAGGGATAAGATATTTCCAAAAGTGTAATAATACTTAGTATTTCAATATACAAACGTACTAAAGGAGCAGTTCACATTTTACAGGTTATTGGGATTGTTGAGCATTTCACATTTCATAGATTGTTATATTATCTCTTTCTTACTATCAAGAATGTTGCATGTAAGACTAGAGAAAAGCTAGTAATAAAGTGACATCTTAACAGAATGGTATGGTGGGTAACAGGATGTGGCCGGGTAATAGAGAACATCTCTTTCTTACTTATGATAAAATCTATGGAGGAAGTTATGCACTGTAGCACCGGAACATTTTTTTTTGTACCAGCTACATTTTGGTATTTGTTCATACCTGTTATACGTAACTGTTATGGTAAATACGTCTCATTACCTCATCACTACTTTTAGTAAGCATTGGCCTTATGCCAATATGGCGTATAAATGATTAAACTGAAGTTGATATTTCTAAAAAATATTATAATAATTACTGCTGTAACATAATTTATTGTGATTTGTGATAATTCAAGTTAATAATTCTTAATATAGTTTTTGAAAAATAAGTATAAGTTTGTGAGGTACTATGGCTGTTTCAAAATCAACAAATACGTATAATCGTCAGAATTGGGAAGATTCGGTATGTATTGTTTTCCTTGTAACATTTTTAGAGATTTCTCAAATATGTCAGTGTTTTGCACATATTATAAATAATTTGTTATTTTACAGGACTTCCCAATTCTGTGCCAAACATGTCTTGGAGATAACCCCTACATTCGAATGGTAACGTGTTACATTTTTAGCTGTTTAATTAAAACTATCGTCGGGATGTGGTCGATAATGCAATATCATTTCTTATTACAGACGAAAGAAAAATACGGGAAAGAGTGTAAAATATGCGCTCGACCATTCACAGTGTTCCGCTGGTGTCCTGGCGCCAGAATGCGTTTCAAGAAAACTGAGATCTGTCAAACTTGTTCGAAACTCAAAAATGTTTGTCAAACGTGCCTATTGGACTTGGAGTACGGTTTGCCAATCCAAGTGCGAGACGCCGCCTTGAAGATACAGGATGATCTACCTCGTAATGAAGTGAATAAGGAATATTATATCCAGAATCTTGATAGTCAATTGTCGAATTCTGATCCAACACAGCCGTCAAACTCCGCCTTGAAATCCAAAGGTGCCTCTGACCTGTTGCTGCGTTTGGCGAGAACTGCACCTTATTACAAGAGAAATAGGCCTCATGTCTGCTCATTCTGGGTAAAAGGGGAGTGTAGGAGAGGTGAAGAGTGCCCATACCGCCATGAGAAGCCAACAGACCCTGATGATCCATTGGCAGATCAGAATATTAAGGACAGGTACATGTCTTTTTTACATGGTATTTGGTCAAAAGTGTATGCTATTGCTATGAATAAACTTCTAGTATCTGTTTTATAACTGTCATCATTTAGAATTTGGTACTGTGAATATTATTTATTCCTATATAAGTAAGCAAATAAGCTATTTGGTCCCCTGATGATAGATGATCTCCACTACTCAAAAAGACCCACAATTCCAATATCCTACAGATCCTATCAGCTTCACAAGAAAATTGATTAAGGCCGAATAACAATACATGTCTTGTTACAGCTATTGTCAAAAATGTTTAAACTTTATTTATGTTTATCTTATTTATATCAGATATTATGGTGTAAATGACCCTGTTGCCGAGAAGTTGATGCGTCGAGCTGCTGCGATGCCTGCTCTACCTCCACCTGAAGATAGAACTGTTACTACTCTCTATGTCGGGAATCTGCCTGATAATATTACAGAAGATGAATTGAGAGGCCACTTCTACCAATACGGAGAGATAAGGTTGGTTACTAAATGAATTTCTGGCATTACTTATTTCAGGCATAACATAAAGTTTGATATAGGCACACTTTGATATTTGTTTCTTGTAAATTTTAAATTTTAATTAATTCCCCATCCCGAGTAATGTTTTACATACTTTGATAAATGTAGTTGTACCCCTACTAATTAATACATTGTTAATGAAATTGTAATAGTATATCATTTTTAACTAATCATGTTGATTTGAGATTTAAATGCTGTTTTACAAACAATACTGTCATACATTTTGTCTATGCCAAATTTATGCTAGTAAGTTTTTATGTGATGATTTAGTTTCGTTTCGATACGCTGTTTATTTCTTTTCTCGTAACAACATATTGTAATTTTCCAATGTGTACAAATACGTATGTGTTTCTAGGTCCCTTACTTTAGTGCCGAGAGCCCAATGTGCCTTTGTCCAGTACACCACTCGCGCAGCAGCGGAACACGCCGCCGAGAAGACGTTTAATAGATTAGTTATCGGAGGCAAGCGACTCACTATTAAGTGGGGTAAATCGCAGGGTAAGCAATATTTAACTTGTGCCATATTTTTATTGTGTACACAAAATAAGAAGAGTAATAGAATGTTTGTTTTCTTACCGCTTTACGTAATATTTTAAATTGAGTAAAGTTTAATTAATCTAATAAATAATTGAGTCCAGTCCAATTGAGACCCTCTTATTCCTTGTGGGCATAAAGGAGAGGTTTGTTTGTAATTTAATTAATTATAAATTGTTGATATCTTAGGTCGTCAAAGTACAAATGAGAAGAATGAAATTGCGCCAGTTTTGGAGCCAGTGCCTGGACTACCAGGAGCTTTACCGCCACCACCAGCTTACTTGCATCCGTTCCCACCACAGGTTTGTGTCTCTATACTTTAACCATACAGGGCCATTTATAATAGTGACATACTATTAGGATTATATTTTGTCTTAACATTACATGAGAATATAGAAATGTTATGAACTATAGACTGAATATATACTATAGACTGAACTATGAAATGTTTATGCAGATGCCTCCACCACCAAATCGCCCGAACGACTTCTTCAACCTGCATCATTATGGCGCGCCTGGCGTGGGAGGTGCGGGTTGGGGCCCGTGGGCGCCGCCAGTGCCTCCGCCGCCTGCACCGCTGGGACTGCACTACCCCAGCCAGGACCCTGGCCGCCTCGGTGCGCACGCGCATGCCAACGCGCCGCAGACATAACACACAAACAAGTGAATTGTGACATTGTTTTGAAAAGTGAAGTATCTTCATGCAATGTTGGATAACTTCATTTTTATAATGGCGGTAACAATTCACTACATATACACATAAAATTATGGACAGAATGGGGTGTGAACTTGACTTGCATGAAATTGAGTTATGATAAATCTGTTACTAAAAAGTTGCGAAATGTGAAACAATTTGGCTTTACGCAACTTTTGTTAGCAATTAATAACATAATTGTCTATTTTTACGCTGAGTTTTTTCAGTACAAAATGTAGTTAGTCTGTGTGCTGTTGTAAAAGTTTCTTTTGCCACTAGGGTTTGAATTTCAACATAACCCTGAATGTCAGTTTCGTAGCCACTGTAATTACATGTCTATTAATATTTGGCTTCTAAGTTATGCAAAGTCTGTGTTCATAAGGAACTTCTTTAATATGTTAATAATGTAAAGACATAAAATAATCAGATATTATTAAAAAAACAAAACACCCATGCAGTTGTATTGTGTTTGGGTGTATAATCCTATTTGAATAAGTGATAACTTATTTGATTTCTCAAGTAATACAGTGTCATAAAACACTGGTCTGACTGCACTCATACTGTAAGACCCGGCTTTAGTTGTAAGAACTATGTGTTATTAGTCATGTAAATATACAAATCAAATTATAGTTGTATGCATATCAGAACTTTACTTACAGATAATAGATCTATGTTTTATACATAGATTGTTTTTTATTGACACCAATTTCTTCCCATTATAGATACAGATTTCAGATCTTAACTATCTATACCAGATTTCAAATTACAACCCCAATAAGCATTTTCCTATCAATCGCGAAAATGTATCAATCAGTAATCAGGTTTGATGTATGGTGGGTCAACTTTTATTGAAATTCATAAACTGAACAAAAGGTTTTATGATTTTACTGAGTGTATAGTTTTATCCTTATCGTTTTTATCCATTTCAGTTGGTGATTGTCATTAGCAAAGTAATAAGTTTTACTAAAATGTATATAAAACATGAAAAATTTTTTGGTATTTAAATAAAATAATGAAACATTCTGAAACTATATTTATTATTAATCATAAGTTTATAACATGACTTAATCGTTACAAAACAGTTTAAACATTTAGATAAATGTACACGCCTTCGCTTACCATTTTATCTGGGTAAGGACGGTCTGGTAAATAATTTACATTATACTAGGCCCAGATTACAATATCGATATATCTACGAACGAGTCAGACGAGACTCGCGCCTTTAAATAAGTTCATAAGCGGGTATACCAAAGGTTTTGTCAGTTTCCAAAGCAGTTTTAGTCAATTGACTAGTTATATAATACCTTATACTATTTTTATACAATACAATAAACGCTAGAATTGAAGTCTTGTGCATCTAATAGTCTCAACACGGGGCAAGAGAGGTCACACAAGGTACGATGGTCCGAAAACGACTACGAGACAACACCAATTAGGTTGCTTTATATCTAGAAATCGATAAAATTACATAA
The DNA here is from genome assembly GCF_014839805.1 of Manduca sexta. Classification (NCBI taxonomy): domain Eukaryota; kingdom Metazoa; phylum Arthropoda; class Insecta; order Lepidoptera; family Sphingidae; genus Manduca; species Manduca sexta. The sequence goes on along the minus strand of NC_051122.1, from coordinate 4,447,769 downwards.
TTTCAAATTTGAATATACGAAAGAATATATACACTACTGTTTTGGAATGTCATTAACGAGAGATAAAACAGAAGATGACTGCAGTGATAAATAACATTTCATTGTTTATCCTTGCCTGAAATATATTAAAATTTTACAATAACAGCTTAATGCAAATAAGATATGCATATCTTGAGCCTACAAGTCAAATATGATTTGTTTTAGACTTAATGGCCCTTGCAGATTATATTAATAGAATTACCTTAAAGCGATTGTAAGCTCACATTGTAAAAGAACCACTATTCAGCTACCAGTAAACTAAAATTTCTTGGTATCACTTATGTAAATATTTGCAATAGTAAAATGCGCAAACAACTATATTATAAGTACAGTGCGACAAAATAGATATTTACTGTTATATTCCATTTATAAATGTATCATTAAGCTTTAAAAGGTATATCTTACGTGAAAAAATCTAGACTATTTTTATTATATCTTGTTGCACTATACATTAAAATCTATGCATTAAAAAAGTTATAAGTTAAATGATTCATTACAAATACCATTCACACAGCCGTTTAATATCGTGGCCGGTCCGCTAACGTTCATTAGCCATAATGCATTAGAATTAATAATTCTCAAAATAATATATGAGCGACGTTTGCCATTTAAAAAAATCGCAATTTATTAACAATAAATTCTTGACTATTTTAACATTTAATAAGTACGGCAACACAGAATATTTTTTATAATTGCATAAACTTTGAATGTGATAAAAAGCTCTTCAATGTTGAGTGATGAATTATAATGTATTGCATAATTTTCCCTATGTGCACAACAGAAGGTCGACTTTCTCCAAACACAATAATACCTGTGGAAATGTATAATGATAAATTATGTTTTATTTAAAAATATCTCTAGAATAATTCATATATATATTGGAGTATTCGTGTTGTATACAGAATTTTGCAACGAGGGATTTTAAATTAATGGGCAAAACCTTTTTTTTTACAAAAAAGGTTTTATAAATGATAATAATAATGTTATGTTAGTTACCTATAATATTGAGTGTCGGTTAATATCTGTTGGCGTTGGCGATCTGCGCGTTGACGGCGGCGGCGGCGGCGCTGGAGGCGGCGGTCTGCACGTGCTGGTTGCGCATGATCTCCGTCGTGAACTCCGCCTGCGCCTTGGCCAGCGACGCGCCCGTGGACCGGTAGATGCGGTGCACCTGGCAACGACACTCGTTAGTGTAGACTGTGGTGGTAGTTACCGGCACCAGTGTACAACATGCCTTTTTACCATGATCTATACTTATAATAAATCTTTAGAGAGGTCAATTCTGTACATGAAATATATTTCCAAAATAACTATCAGGGGGTGATTAGGGATCGATACTGATGCCAAAAATGCAATAAGTAAAATTTTTGTCTGTCTGTCTGTATAACCGTTATAGAAACAAAAACTACTCGACGGATGTTAACGAAACTTGGTACAATTATTTGTCATACTCCTGTGCTGGTTATAGTATACTTTTCATCACGCTACAATTAATAGGAGCAGAGCAGTGAAGGGAAATGCTGGGAAAACGGGAGAAGTTACTCCATTTTTTAAGCTTCCGTCGCGTGTGCAACCTTAATGGTTAAAGCTACATAGAAATCATGTATGACGGAAATGTTCTCCTTAAAATTATGTAAAAAATATCCCACGACAGCATATGTCTATCTTTTATGGTTGACTCACACTGACACGTGTAACTCCCGATAGCTTAGCAGTTCGAAGCTTTCTCATTATATTTGTTTACTAATCTTAGGAACTATCGGTCCAAACTGAAAAATTCTTTTTGCGTTGGATAGCCCTTTATTTGTGGATTGCTATAGGCTATATATCATCACGCTATACCCAATAGGAGCGGAGCAGCAATGGCTAATCTCTGGAACTACCGGTCCAAACTGAAAAATTCTTTTGCGATGGATAGCCCTTTGTTCGTGGAGTGCTCTAAGTAATATATCATCACGCTATGACCAATAGGAGCGGAGCAGTAATGGCTAATCTTAGGAACTACCAGTTTGAACTGAAAAATTCGTTTTGTGTTGGATAGCCCTTTATTTGTGGGGTGCTATAGGCTGTATATCATCACGCTATGACCAATAGGAGCGGAGCAGTAATGAAACATGTTACAAATACGGGGACAATTTATTAGTTTTGAGAACTTCCGTTGCGTGCGCTGCGTAAACGGTTAAAGTTATGCAACAATGATGTATGTTGGGATTATTCCTCTTAAAAAGTTCTAAAAAAATATATTATAAAACAAAGTCCCCCGCTGCATCCGTTTGCCTGAACGTCTTAAACTCAAAAACTACCCAACGTATTAAGATAAAACCCTGGGAAGAACATAGGCTCCCGGGAAACTACTACTTTTATAATGGAAAACTTTAGCCTGAAAAACTTTATAACGCGGGCGGAGCCGCGAGCAAAAGCTAGTTAATAATAATATAATAATAATATCAGCCCTGTATTATATACTATATTACCATCATTACCATCAATAAAAAAATCAATTTTTATTTTTTATTTTATTGTCTATGGCCCCAGGTTCAAATTATAAGTAGCTTACCGAAAATTAAGATCAATAGAATAGCTACAAGCAAGGTTTCGATGGTAAAATTGTTCATGAACAAATTTGAAATGTGGTTAAAAAGCGATTATTACATTTTACTGTGAAAGAATGTCGGCGTAGGTAGGCCATGACATTTTTTGGGAATCATTTGGATTATCTTACAACTATTGCTAAAAACAATAATATGATAAAGCACACTCGGAAATAATCAATTTCATACGACACCTTATGGGAATTACATGAGAAACCGTATAAGTTATTCCATGTGTGTATCTTACCTTAGCCATGAGCATGACGTCAGCAACAACGCAAGTGATGAATCCGATGGTCACCATCAGTGTTATGATGCCCACGGCCACATTCAGCTTGAAAGCTGAAAGGCTCGTAATCAGTCCGCTGTAATAGCAATTAATTTTTTGTAGTGTATTTATACTATAAATAAGATAAGATTTTAATTAATTATTTAAAGATAAATCTATATCCTACTGCAAATGGTATCATCATAAAAAATCGTATGTTATCAAAAATTTTAATCGGCGATGATCAGTATTTAGAGGCGTTGTTTGTAAATAATGAATTAGGCCTTATTGTGAATTCTTCTTACCTAACATTGCTGTATTTAATTTTGTACATTTTAAATTAACCATAAGAAAAAAAAACACTTCAATAAAAAATGCACATCTTACCAAGAACCTCCACCGCTGAATCCGATCGACTGCACGACCGTGATGATGATTTGCACGAGGAATATGAAGAAGAACACCATGAAGTTAAAGGAGGAGTCGCTGCGGAACGCCTTGTATATCGGCCGGTACCAGCATATGAAGCTGAACGGCGTCAGAAGGATAAAGAACAGGATGGAGAGTCCAAATATCGTGAAACCCTCGCCGATGAACATTAACGACATCGCCCCGACGATGTTCAGTGACAGGACTAGGGCGTGGACTGGAACAAATTATTAATAAATTGTTATATTTAGAAAAAAAAATCTAAAATTTTATCGAAACATTATTGGCAAATTTAAGAATGAATAACCATTGTTATAAATTTGGTATACAGTGCACATAATATGTCATTACCGGTGTAAATAAAGCAATATTTCATTATACTTCATATAAAATAAACACAAACATCACATGGTATCTAAAATATTTTAAACGAGAATACATGATGTTCAACGTCATCTGCACTGAGATAAAAACCACGATAAGGCGTATACGTACACATCCATAAGTGATATAGATGGCGGACGATCCTCTGGAACTCTAGTGGTATGTCGACATTGATGTCCTGGTAGAAGCATGGTTGGATGGGGCAGAAGGCAGGCAAAGGAGGCCAGTTGTTCCGCCGGCCGGCAGAGCCTGCGCGCAGCTCCGCTTCTCGTCGCGCTAACTCTTCAGCTTTGCGCTCTAATTCCTCTTGTCTTCTCTGGATATCAGTTACACTCATTTTATACACTTTATTTAAAAAAAATATATAATACAAGAAGCAAAAAATAAAACATTCGCCACTGAGCTCGGTACAGAACCAAAAACATGAACGGAGCGTAATCAAAAACGGAAAACGAATCCCACGCGTCGGCAATTTATTAGTTGCGAGTGGGCAACCAATTTGCAGCAATATTGTTGGAATTGTACCCGAGTGGCGTAGGGCATGGCTGTACTCAGTACTAGCTGAGCAACAGCGCATTTGCTCCGGTTAGGCAGCTAATACTTTACAATAGCACATCATTGGTTAAAACAGTAGAAGTGGTCTTGTTTATAAACTTTGTTTTTGAGTTTTAATAAATTGTAGGTATTACGAATACTCATAAAATAATACATTATTGTAAGGAATTAAATATAAGTTCCTTTTTATATTGCTTCTTGTGACATTGAAATAGGCAGGATGCACTTCCTGGCATACGAAATCACCTATCTGTCAAAATGTAAGTGCTTTAATAATCGTGAACTATATTATCGTAGTTTGCCTTTCGTTTTTGAATATAATATAAAGTATGATTTAGTTTATTTTGACTTAAGAGTTAATAGTTTCCATAACGAAAATTATTTCTAATCAGCTCTATATATGTTAATTAAGCATTAAAAAAGCGGCGATAGCCTAGTTGGGTGTGGAACGGTCTGCCAAGACGAATGTCCGCAGGTTCAAATCCCAAGGGCACACACCTCTGACTTTTCTAAAAAATCATGTGTGTATTCTTTGTGAATTTATCGTTCGCTTTAACGGTGAAGGAAAACATCGTGAGGAAACCTGCACATCCGAGAAGTTCTCAATAGGGATTTCGAAGGTGTGTGAAGTCTACCAATCCGCACTAGGCCAGCGTGGTGGACTAAGGCCTAATCCCTCTCAGTATTAGAGGAGGCCCGTGCTCAGCAGTGGGCAAGTATATAATACAGGGCTGATATTATTATTATTATAAGCATTTAAAAATATATACATAGTGAATGTGAAAGCTGTAATTAACTATACATTAACAGTCTTATTTATAAACTTGTTTTAGCGTTAAGAAGTGGTTAAGAATTGATTAAATAGCTGTCGAAAACATCACCGGTTTCCTAGTTTAAACCTTATTACAGGGCAAGGTGGTGGGTTTTGACTTTTGACTTACAGCTGAACAGGTAAATTTGTGTTTTAACTAAGCATAAGTTTGCGATTTTTTTATAAGTAATAGTGATGTAACGAATGTCATTTTTTGAACATTCGCGAATGCGAATGCGAATGCGAATATCTGCTACCGACATTCGCGAATGCGAATGCGAATGTTTAGTTTTTGTTCAAATTTGGCGCCAATTTTCTATGATGATTATTTAAATTTTATTATTATCTAAGATGATAATTATCTAAACATTAAAAAGTTATGTAAAGACTGATAAAAAAATTATAGAAGAATTTGTTTTAGTTTCTTTCTATTGCTTTTAATTTCTTAGTTGCTATTGTGTTACAAGTTCTAATGAGAATTACATTTTTAAGCTTTGTTACAGTAAACGATAATTTTGTTTATTTTTAAAGTTTAATATTCCTCTACTCAAGTTTAATTACTAACTTAAAAACATGGTAAAAATAGTTAATTAATTGGTATGTTTTAAGAAAGAGAGGTATTTTTCTTTGAGAGTCTATAATTTTTTGTTTGTTTGTTTAGACTATAATTATAATTTATTGTAGAAGAATATTGTTTTAGTTTAGATTTTGATTTTATTAACCTACTATTACACACACACACACAGTATTACGAATATTATCTCGGAAGGGGTATGAAGAGGCGCAACCCGGGCACCCACTTTTCGCCAATTGTGTTCCGTCTAATAGTGTGACAGGGGCGAGCCTATCGCCATGTCGGGCACAAATTTCACACTCCGGGCTGATACTGAGCAGAAAAACCCAAATATCACTTTGCCCGATCCGGGATTCGAATCCAGGACCTTAGAGCGCTGCTGTACCGCACATGCAGTAGAACTACGCTACCGAGGCAGTCTACTATTATCTTCAAATATTTTTTTTTTCTGATATTGACATTCGCAAAACATTCGCAGAAATTTTGCGAATGCGAATATCCAAAAATATGCGAATGCGAATATTCGTTACATCACTAATAAGTAAGACTGTTAAACATTCACATAAATATGTTAAATGTGTAATAACTGTTTACGGGCATGCCAAATGAATTCTATTTAATATTGGATTCTCTAGATTAACTCATTACAAACAGGAAACTAAAACAAAAAAAATAACTTACATATCGACGTTTGAAAGGCTAAGTGACTCAAGCAACACTTTTTTTCGAAAAATTTTATTATTTTAAAAAAACACATAGAAAAAAGTGCTGATTTAAAATATGTATGAAACTTAGTGTCGCAAAAAATGTTGCTTAAGTCAATTAGCTTTTCAATCATAGATATAAATTGTTATTTGCCTACATATATAGTGCATGCATTTACTCACGAAACTGAAAGATTCTTTTTATGTAGTTTACAAACACAACATAAATGATAAAACAAAAAGTTGTTTTGTATTTAGATAAAGTTATAAAAGCTGATAACAATTGATAAAAAAATGAATCATAGTCTTAAGTGTTTATTACCTTTAATTCCTGTTGTGTGTTGTGGGGAAAGCAAAGTGCCTATTAATATCATGCATTACAACACTTTGCATCTAGTGTCACTATTGATATAGTGCAACTATTGCTTATAATACATATATTTATATTTATCTATTACCTTTGTACTGTGCACTAGTGGGCTGAGAGTTGCCTTTTTTTGAAGTTTATAGAATGATTTGAAAAATGGATTTTATATCAGTTCAACATATGAAAAAACTTAATATTATGAATCTTTGATTTCCTATTTCAAATAAAATCTAGTGTACAGACTTGAATATTTATAATTTCATTATTGTAATGAAATTTGAAATGTACATTGCTGCTTAATTAGGACTTGACACTTAAACCTTTGAACTGAAAAATGTAAATTACTCACATTCTTATATTACTCTAAACAATCATTGTATGTAAATAAATAATTAAAAGTTTGCACCACTGATAAGTAGTATCAATGTGCTATACCAGCATGTTTATTTATTTCTGTGATATTGTTCCAAAGTTATTGCATCATCAATCACATTAATCTGCATCTGTCTGTACATGCCAGGAGTTTACATAGCTTATTTGACAAAGTGAATACTAGCATCATGGGAAGACTTGCAGCTGTACACTTTATAGATTTATACATATCAGTTTAAAACCTTTTATAAAAAAATAAATAAAAAAATGAAATCAATTTAAAGGTGATTATTTTTAAATTAATATCAGAGGCCTTAATTAATTTCTAATTTAGGATGACAATTTGTCATGGTCTAATTATGTGTAAAGTGAAGGTTTTCTTACTTGGATTAATAATTAAAACACATTCAGGGCAGATTTAGTACAAAGTTACCCTTGACATTTTCATTCCATGCCATAGTGTACCAGCAAAACATCAGCATATTCTGGTTCTCATGTTAAATCTTGGCCTTAAATTTAACAACCTACAAATCCCTAAGATTACTTTATGTGGCTTTGATCAGTTTACAAAGAATCCTACTAGATACCCTAAAGTACTCTACAGCGTGTAACAGAATGTGTGGATCCAAAATTGATGGTTGATCAACTTATCAATTATCAACTGGTATCTAATATAGTTTACCTGAAAATCAGCTGTGGTGAAGTTCTGTGGAGGGCCTTGTGATTGCTGCATTGGTGGAGAAGGTCTTGTGTACTGTCCGCTTGCTGGTGGTGATACTGCCTGCATGATCGCTGGCTGAGTGGGTTGTTGGGGTGGCTGGAAGCATTCACTGGAGATGTAAGTCTTCTAGTACTACCAAGTATTGTGGGATCGTAACTTTAAAATATACTTACATTTTAAAACAGTTAATTTTTATAGTGATATGTTCAAAATGATTGTTGAGGTAATACAAAAAATTGTTTCCATTTTATTTAATTTAGACTTTTGATAAATACTGAAAGATGTAGTACTTAATTTTTATTTTCATAATATCTTATACTGATACTGTGGAAGTTATAACTATAATAAGGTGTTAGTAGGATTTGCATTAATTCCATCGTTTAACTTGTAACATAAAACAAGTTTTCATGGAAATCCTACATTTCGAATTTAAATTAGTATATTTTATACCACTTATATGCTGACGGTTATCAATGATCAATAATTAATATTAATAAGAGCTTTGTGGTCTTGACAGCCACGGGTACCGTTGTTTCATAAACCGTACCACCTACGAGTATGGCAAATGACTAATAAGAAGTGTTTACCGTAGATTGATTCGCATTCTGTTGGTTGTCGAAGGGGTTGTAGTCGTCCAGGCCTTGGGTCGCATTGTTCGTACTTCGTGCTACTTGCTGCACGGCAGGGTCCTATAACAACGTAATATATTGCAACAAAAGTGAAAGAAATTAATTTTTCCATATCACTAAAAGGCTACATACAGCGAACGGGTTGTCTATGGTTGGATCGCTAAACGGATTATCTTCGAACTTTGACATTGTTCTTTGTTTATTCACGCCACTTTACGATTTATTTTGATACACAATCACAAAGAAAAGTTTTTCTCCACCTCCAAATAAGTATTTTTAGAAATAAAAAGAGATAACAATCAACTGACAGCTCGGAGATGATGACGAAAAGTGACAGGGAATATTTGTATATTGCTAGCCTAAAAAAGGCCTAATCCGACTAGAAAAGCAGTTAGGAAATTGTATGAGCAATAGAATCACATTTAGTTACTTACATCATGAGAACACTCTCATTTATATCAATATTCACTCAATCAATATTATATTGGGTTATCTTATAAATGTTTGAGTTAAATTCATTTGTTTTCATGTGTAGGTACTTTATTCTCAGTCGAGTTAGAAAGACTACTTACTGCAATTTTCATACTGTAGTTACCAATTGATTGCCGTAATAGAATATTATTAGAATAACATTCTAAACAGTTTAGTAAATCTTATGGCCATAAATTAGAATGTATAATACTTTCAAGTAAAACTTTATATACCTACGTAAATAATGACATAATACCTCTTTTATTATTATTCTTCAGTTGGTATATTATTTTGCAAGCGAAAGTGGTCTTGACTCTTGGTATTGGCAACTGCGAAGCAAACTGTCAGTTTATCGCATGATTCTGTCAAAGTAGGTAGACTGTTTACGTTTTGTATCGTTATTTTGCGATCGTTTTGCACAACTTTTGTTATATCGTATTGTTTTTATGATAACGCTTTTACTTCGACTCTTTAATGGTGGATTATATATGTGATATTTCGTTGAGTTTCTTTAAACAATGTCAGATGTCAAGAGGTGAATAGGCTGTGTTTTGTGTTCTAACGTGTTAGTGACAGTTTTTATATTGTTTGGGATTTGGTGCGATAAACAAATCGGTAAGTTCTTCTTTTTTTAATCATGTCTATGTATCTTAAAAACTAACCAATGCTGTGAGAGCTACGTGGAGTTGTTCTTAGAATTATATGACGAGGTGTACCGTGTAGTAATTAACTTGATCCAGTTAGTTTAGGACGTGTTTGCTGGCTTGCGTAATGTAAAGTAGGTGTATTTGAGATATAGGTGCATCATACGGGTATAGCGATATGTTTCGGCGAGGCGCGGACGCAGACGGTGCGGCCGAGGGCTGCGTATGCGCAGCCGAGCTAGCCGCAGCGAAAGTTGTTTGCTCTTGATATCAAGGAAGTAATGCCGGAGTAACTGAACACTGCTGTTACGACATCACACATAATTGGCGGCATTTTCGCCTACTATACATTTAAATGCATCTTTAGTGCCAGTTATGTAATTTTTTCTTTATTAAATGTGGGTAGGATAGTAAATATATTATTTAATAGGTATTATGAGGTAGAAAAACTGTATGAAAATGTAACTATTGAGAACAATATTTAATTTTTTCCCCACAAGTTTCCCTGTATGATAGTTTAAGAAAAAAGGAGTACAATTTTAATTTATTTAGAACATAATTAAGACATTGACACTTATTATGAAGTCTGAGAATAATTGAAATGAGTTCTAAAACATTTAAATTGGCTCATTGTCTAACATTTAATTTTTTGTTGCGGCATCGCTGGGCTGATAGTGATGCCAGAGGTCACTATATCATGACTATTATTTATCATTGTTGTTTCAAGTGATCCTGCATTAGTTGAAGAAACTAGTATATCATTATAAATTATTTATCAGTGGCTATAAAAGTATTTTGAATTTAGAATGATAGTGAAATTACAAACATAGATGTGATAGACAGATATAATATCTTCTACAGATATAGCTATTGTTCATAGTGTGTAATAGTATATGGGGAAAAATAATTTGGCAATTACTTTAAATTTATAAATAAAATTCAGATTTATAAATTAAAATACTTATTTTTTATAAATCATAATCAAATTGAATATCCTTTTTACTATGTCTTTAATATTCTAAGCATAAGTATGTATTTTATTTTAAATAGCTGTAGCAAATAGATTTTGAAGCAGTGTCTTATTAGAATTAAATATTTGTATTGTATTACAATTGAGATGCGCAAAAGTTCAACTATGAAATTACTATTAGGAGAAATTCTTTGTATATTATGGTAAAAAAAACTGAATTATGTATATGCTATATCACAAAGGTATAGTATAGTGCACATATTAATATTTCAATATTAATTACATTGTATAAAATATTATGTATGGCTGAGTTAAATCTCCGTTGATACTGTCAAGTGTTGACTACTATGTGTTTCATTATTATTTGCTTCATTTCATATATATTTTATTGTATTACTATAAAATACAATGAAATATCAAACTGAACACGTAATTTATTGCATGGACACTCTTAAAAAAGTTTATTATTGTAAAAAAATCAATGTATACATAACTCTGAAATAAACTATGATACACATCTGATCCAATATCAATGGCATTTTGTAATACTAACATAGTTCATAGGGCAGAAAAAATTCCCATCATACTCTGCAGACAATGTGAACTTGATGTCTATGAAACAATGTGTTCAATACTACCTCAATAGGAACATCTATTCAATGCTGTTCACATGTTAATCAAAACAGCCCAGTGTGTGCAAAAACAAACAGTCACCATCCATTCATTACTGGCATCTGATTGTACCAACTATGAACCTTATCGTTGAGAGAATAAAAACTGTATTGTAAGTCAATGAAAAATGGGCTACATGCATGAATGTATAGTAGAATGCTAGACTCGAACTCTTGGGTTGCAGCTGTGTTGATTTATTTTCGCAATCGGATATTAAATATTTAATTTAACAATCAATAACCGTGAGTAATGAGTGCTGTGAGATTGCGTTAGTTTTTGCGTTTCTGTATTAAAATTAGAAACAGTTACAATGTTTCTTAGAACAGGATATTCATTGTCAGGTTATTACTAGCTAGATTAGGAAAGGGGGAAATGAGGACGAATTTATAAGGCTATTTAGTATTGTTACGAGATTTTTACTGGCTCATAAATTAGCGCAATTGGCACTATCGCCTATTATTACATAAAGTAGTTACTAATGTTTTTATTACGATTAATGCTTGATTAAATTTAGTTTTCAAAGCTATTAAATTCTGTCGAACTTACTTATTTCAGCGTTAAGCGCGAAATAGATCTAATTAGCTGATTCGCAGTGTAGTTACGTAGGACACAGCTCAGTTTTGGTTCATGTGGCGCATTGTGTAAGAAACATATTGATTTTAGTTGCGCCAAAGAAATTATAAAATTTTGAACTAAAGTATCGATTTTTATAAACTATTCTTTTCCTCGGCCAGCTTTTAGTGTAAAAATAATATTGAAACGAAAACCGTTGCGATTTTAACGATAAAAATTTTATAAATCCGGGGATTCCATTTTTATTGCTACGAAATTTAATTGTCTTTCTTTTCTCGTAGTAAGCATACGTTACTGAACAACTTAGCGTCAGCAGAAATTCACCAACCCGCATCGGTCCCACAAGGCAAACTAACGAGCCAATCCCTTCTCTAAATTTCTCACAGTGGGACAGAAAGGCCTTTGTCAAATGTGAGATATTAAATATGCACAAAAAAAAAGAAAGTATTTTTTATTCCGATTTATTTCAACAATATTTTACTTACGAAAGTGCAAATTTTGAACGTGTAAGTAAATGGTTTACATAACATTTTGAACAAGACGTGCAAATTGTGGAGTTACGTGCCTCGACATATAGTAACTTTACATTTTTGACTTATTTATTTACGTGAACACACCACGTTTGTCACGAACGTATCGAAATTGTTTGTTGTGTCATTGTTCATATTTACACGTAGTAAGTACAAGTTATATAAGAAAATAACTGACTCCAATTAACACTTCGAGTTGCGCATTCATATTCGAGTGGTATGGTAGCAAAAGTATCAAGTATTCATTATTTTATTGCCGTTGTGCCTCGCCTATATTTTACTCTGAGTGCATTTTTGTGTACTTTGAATATGCGCTCGCTTGCTCTAATTTTTCTCGATGAAATCTGTTGCCGTGTGCAAATATTTTTCTTTAATTTTACGAGTTTTTGTGCTTTATTGGGTTTAGTAATTCTCGTATAAACCATAATAGGATCTCAGTTTTTCACGAGCGAATATTAGTCAATGACCCCTATTAATTTTACACATTTTACAGCTTCGTTGTAACTAAAGTTTTTGTAAACGATAAGTTGTTAAGTACTAAATGGATAGGTAAATACTGTGGTAAAACCCAGGTACAAGGCAAATCTAAGGTTATCCAATACCTACATTAATTGTCTCGTTTCCTGTACTGTAGATGTGAATCATCAGATGTTTGTCATTTCGATAAGAAAATGGATAGTACTGTTGTTATAGTACATAGTTTTTAACTACCTTTTTGTATTGTAATAATTAGGGAGACTACATTGTTTTATTTCGATTTTATTGTAGCCAGGCAGCTAGTGTAATTACTGAGTTTGTAAGGCAACTAATTAGTAGTATCATGGTGATTTGAATTTAGAAATAAAAATTCCGTGTGTTATTGGTTTTTGGCAGTTTAGGCACTTACGAATCACGTGACATAATATTTTAGTGTTGAAATCCAACTTAAAGGTTACAACTTTATAAAAACATTTTATTACGCTATGTGTCGGGGTTCAGAAAAGCAAAAAACCTTTTATGTAATGAAATTTTATTGTTCTCCAAAATTAATTAGTTTTAGGGCAGCTCGTGGCCGTAGAGTACTAAATTCATGATAATGAATAAAAGTGGTCTAATTAATTTACAGTGCATAAGCGGAGAGATTTTTAATTTCTACTAAACTTAAACGCCCTAAATGTATTACGTTGGCGAAAGGGTTAAGTTAAATTAAAAATTGTTGAATTAGCTAAATATAAACCCATGCGAAGATAAAACGTGTCTCAAAATAAAAAGATTTTAACCTTTTATTCTCATCTATAAAGTGGGTATCCAAAGATTTATTACGGTACGTAACTATGTTAGGTTACGATTGAAACTTTCTCGGAGGTATTCGATTTTACGGACACAAGTTTTTCGCAAAGTGTCCGACACAAAGTCACAATTCTGGAGGAGGTCAGTTTTACTGTCGCCCTGGGCGTAATGAATCGACGCGAGAATGCGTTATGTGGGCCGCATTACGTAAAAGAACCTCGAAGTTTTCGGCCGAGTGCACACGTATAGCTCAACTTTGTCGATAAACGGGCCGGGCGGCGTCGCTCTGACGCTGTCCGGTGTGGAATCGAGGCTTCAACGCCACTCGTCATGTTACGAGCGACAAAACCTATTAACACCCAATAGGTGTCTCCCGGGCTGGATCCCAGTTTATCCTTTGCTATTTCGAACTGTTAGGGAATATTGTACGTGACGTATTGGAAGTCAGAAAATACTGTTTGGTATTAGTGATTGAAAGCAAAATCTATTTCACCGAGTTTTATACGGGTTATAAAAATACGCAACCAGTAATTTCAAAGACAACGTTGACATTTTAGACATCATCACTCACCTGTCAAAGCGTTGCAATTACCAAGGTCCGTACGATATCGAAGCGCGGATGTCTGATAAAGATCTAATTGCTATAATGTGTGATCTTGTGTTACGTTTATGTCAACCCAAATTGATTCAACGTTAGGTAATAAACCTAGATAACAATCAGGACGCCTGACACTAGATTTACGACTGGGAAAGTTGTAATTTATGTGTAGTGATACTGTCGAAACTAGTTTACATATGGTGATAAGTAACTGATCGCCGGATTGGTGTAGGGGTAGTTTATATGGGCTGTAGGAAGGGAGGTTTTGGGCTCGATTCTCAGGTCGGCGGAAATTGTGTGGGATTGGAACATGATTTGCTTTCAGCAGTAACAACTAAGTCAAGTCGTTTCTTGAAAAAGTGTGTTGTGCAGATCCGAAATTAAAGTCTGCTATGGACAGATGGAAGAGCTTGATATGCTCACCTTTTTTTGGTATTGGTATAAACTTAAGGAACTGTGTTCGTTCCTCTTCTAGTCCTTTAAATGCATGAGTAACGTTTGATTACTTCCTCAATTTCCCGATTCTTGCGTTGTCTCAAGTCTGTCAGCAACAAATGAAAAATAATAATCAATTAAAATGAATGTCATGTGAGTGAACTGTTACCAACCAGTTTGACTTCCTATACCATTATATAATATGTATAAGTTGTTATGTGATCCGACCAGTTCTATATGTAATTCTTGAGGAGCGTTTTTAATAAGTTTCTTATTGGCATCGATAGTTAATTTTATTTCTCGATGGCGGCTAAACGAAAGGAGTGTTATGTTATGATTAATAAACGTTTTATTTTTATAATGCATATTATAGATATATGTATATATTTCAGTTCTAATTTATAGCTTTATTTATTTCGATTTTAAGAGCAATCATGGAAGCGGCTTCCTCACGATACATACTGCTTATTAAAACATCGACAGCTTAAGTATCATGTACTTCGAATGTTTGAGTTACAATAGCCCTCAGATTAACCTAAGTTGTTATCACTGTTTTTATTGTTTCTATGGTCAAGTAGCAATGTGCAGGCATCTTTCGGTTCCGATTGGAGGAACTTATAGCAAGTGACAAGTGCCATGACTGATCATTATGAGACTACATCCTATCCAGAATTCTCGTATAGTTGATTTAAAAGACACGCTTCGATAGCGTGGCCGACGGTGCCCTTCGTAATATATGCAAACTGTTTACACCTCGTGAAACATGCACCATACAAGGATCGGATGTTGCGCAACCATTTCGCGTAAGGATATTCGAACCTTGTTTTGATTACGAGTTGTAGATAACTTTAAAAGGCGGATGTAAAATTAAGCTGACGATAATTTTACAGTAGACGGTGAACGTATGGCCTTGTTATTTGTCAGTGTTAACAATGCCACAATGTTCATAGAACGTGGCAATCATTTTTATGGTTTTGTTGCTTAGCCTTACCAGCCGGTACTTGAACTTCGTGATCAATAGGTGTCGTGGTTGGCAGTGGGAATTGTCATTCGCCAACACGATTAAGTCATTAGAATACGATTTAACAGACAGCATTATACACTCAGTTTTTATTCCAAATCCTGAGTGTTCATTCAGATAATTTTAAGCAATTTAAATACTTACTTGGGGTATTGTTTAATTTTAATCAATTTAAATATTTTATTAGGATATGTGTGATGTGTTAAACGATTACTTACTGGGTAATAATATACACCTTATGTATATAACAAGAATGTTTAAAGTCTAGGTAATACGTAGGTTTGTTTTTTCCAAGTTTTATGCATGCCTAACTTCGTATCATGCTTGGCATTTGATGCTTTTTATTTGTTATTGTTATAAATGCACATTATTTTACCAATTAAAATCTGTTTTCGTATAATGATGAAACTGTTTTTACCCGACTACTTAAGAAGTCTATTAAACTGATTATTAAAATATCCAAAGCATTTTTAATTTTTTTTAAGCTTAGGTCTGAATAACATGTTACATTGTTTGTGAGTTAAGAATTTAAGAACGAAATTATAATATTTTTTATTTTATTATTGCGAAAATAATACCGTCGGGCCATTTGCATGCTTGAGAAAATTTTCGAGGGAATATGTAATGCGTAGCGGTGCGCAGTGGAGCGGTTTGGTGGATTGTGCCTCCTGCTACCCGGCGATGCAAAGGAAGCTGTATTTTTAGTGCAATGTATAAAACACGTACTTAGTTCCACGTGGTAAGCAGATGCTAAGATTACATTTAGTGGAATATTTATATTTAATACTGTTTAAGTATGTTTGTATTACCACATAGGTTAGTAGTAGACTGTTATAAGTAAAAAGTTTAAAATTATCTTGAATACAATTACTAACCGACAGTGGCAAATACATTTATGAATTAGCACACGGAGCAATATCAATCGGCACTCTATTCGCGATAACCTCTCATTCTCGGCACAATAGCCGCTCCATAACTACGAGTTAGAAACGCGGACGCAATCCAGTTCGCGTCGGGATGTTTATTAGCGGCCATCACTTTCTCATATTCATCACGTATTTCGATTACATTAATGCGCTCACAGCTGGCCAAGAACCCCTTTGTTATCAAGATGGAACCTTGACATTGAGTGATACCCTGTTCCGCAAAATCTGCGGCTGTTCACCGTATAATAAATTCGCCGCCGGAGTACAGCGTAATGGTGATAAATTGTCAGCTGTCATATTTTCGGTTTTATTGTCTCTGAAGAGTTCTAACTGCCCGCGGCTATAATCGTTGCTCGTTTACGTTTCTCTCACCGATTTATGGCATTTTCTGATGACATAACTTCGTTGCAAATAGCCCTATAAAAGTTATTTGTGCGTTCGCTATTTTTGCAGTCCACGTCGGTACACTTTAATTAAGTGCTTAGTTGTTGGAAATCCCTTACGTAATTAATTGTGCAGTGTATTAAAGCTCAACTGGCTGCTAAAGTAATTAGTTTTATTACATTAACTTCTTTAAAATTGTTGTAGCACGTAGGCGTATAATTAAATTGTTGCTCTAAATTCGTTCGTACGTCATGTATACGGAAGCCGTGAATACTTGTCAGGAATATTTGCATATATTAGGCTATGATCGGAGTAATAAATACAATCGGCAGGTGTTACGAGGTTACCTTTATTAATCAGGTAATTTGGATCCAAGTCACATATACAATCTCATTGAAAATATAGGCTTCCTTCAAGATCTACATAAATACCTTATTTTTTGCTTGCTGCTACGTTTTTATTGTCCGAGGTTTGAATTGTGTATGTCTTAATAAATGATAATTTTGTATTCCAGTCGGTCACGGTCTACATCTTTATGCAGTTTAACCGGTGGTTTATTTTAATGACAAATGAGTGTGTATTTCCATAGGCACGTCCCACTGCTGGGCTCAGTTGTAGCTCGCATTATTGTTGTAGAGCGTAGGTCAATATGCATGCTCAATTTTGGACTACTGATGTTTTAGTTTGAAGTTTGACTAATGGCTCCGATCTGACTTTTCATGCACAGTAAGGCAGAGTGAGATAAATGATTGAACATAAGGACGACTGTGGAGTGACAAAGTCCTATGCTATACTAAACATGATTAGTGTAATGGCCGAGTTAATCTCGCAATGCCTATCGTAGTACGCTGGGTTTATTTAAATGAGTTACACGAATAATGCAAACAGTTATTTTGAAACTTGTACACTTCATGAGCGCGATGAAACGACTTTGTAAAAGAAACTTAACCGAAGTTATTTGTAAATAAGTAGTTCGCCTCTCACAAAGGATTGCTGTTTAATGCAGACTTGCAAAGCTTGACAATAGTCCCGCTTGCATAATAATGCAAGATGAAAATCTTAACTCTGTCCGTTTGTTGAGTTATCGCTTCATTGTAAATTCGTTAGTAATATCACGAGATATCTTACCTCATAACGTTGCTTCAACTTTTCATCAGCTCTTTGTGGATCTTGGTTTAGTGCATTTCTTGACGAAGAAACAGTGTTCATACTGTAGTATAGTATTAAATATATAATAGACACTATGTCAAGACTAATCAGCGATTTTACGAATTTTAAGATGAATAATGTGCAGCGTAGCAAACAGACAAAATCAATAGAAAATTTGTATGTCATTTGAAACGATTGAGCCAATTTCGATAAAACCATACAAATAGTCTACGCCCTAGATTAAATAGAGGTTAATTCCATTCAAACACAACTCAAGTATGATCGATAAACTTCACAAAGTGAGGTTAACATTATAGATGAACCCGGCGGCGTGTGTTTAACTACAACTGTATGGTCATTTGTAAACCGCGTACAAATCACGCGATACGTCGCTTAGCGTCTATTTCTTTAAGTTCGTTGTTCTCTAATACAAAATACAGTTTGTGCATGGAATTTCGGAAGCTTTGTCGCGGTCGATACACGTCACCGGATAGGGGCCGATATTCCGTCGCCTTTGTGCATCGTGCAGCGTTTAATTTTGAGTTCATAACGGCTTTGGCGACAGTGATATACTTTTATAAGCTTACCTCCATGGGAAGTAGACAGGGCGCAAATATTACTGCAATGGCGCATCCAGCTCATTTGCGTTCCGTGACGTCACAGGTAGCGTCTCTTATAGTGATATCAGGCTCGATATCAAATCCCAAACAACTGGTGTGTTTTCAGTAAAGAAACGAACCTTAGTTTGATCTAATAATCCAACTTACATAAGCTTTAGTTTTTTTTGTATCGGACCCCGCAGTCAACACCGGGGCAACCTGCGAATGTGATACTAGAATCCCCCGGCTTACGACTGCAGGGCCCTGGAGGAAAGTTGAGAGGGGATAGCTGGGAAAGAAGTGTGGGGAAAGGATAAACAAACCTCTTAGGATGTGAGGAGGGGAGGTTAGGAAATATTTGCGAGCTCTTATAGGCCTCAATGTGAATTAGCAACCATGAGGTATAGACATTTAACTGTGTGCATGGGTGTGCATTCGGTGTGGAGACCGAGCGTACAAGGATTGCCTCGGGGAATATAGGATATAGTAGTCTAATTACACTGAGACTACACCAATAAGGCGATTATGGTTACATTAGATTGTCACAAAACGTCTTCAACGGGAAATACCCATTTATGCCGCACTCCTGTGGAATCGTGTACAACTGTGTGTGGTTACGTATAGTTAAACTTATTATTCTAGTGTAACGGACGTTTTATTAATTGGACATCGTATTTAGAAAATTAATAAATGAAAGCCGTTCGACTGTTCGTTCATATTTTGAACAAATTTCAATCGAATCACATTGAGTTTATTAATGGTTGAAATACTTATTCAATTGTTCATATTTTAATCGGACATCAAGGACAAATCAAATTTCTCTGTTACGCTAATATTCAGTATCATATTATATTTACATTAATGCCACATGTTATGTATTATCTCGAATGTGTTGTATACCAAATCATGCGAGTGTAATGGAACAAATATCCTAAAATATAATAACTCTGAGACTCATGCAGATTTTGTATTTTACACGAGTTTTGAATGCAACTAAAACGTGATGCAGACACTATCTTTTAAATACAAACGTTCGTGCTCAAAACATAAATCGCGCATAAAAACACGTCGTAGGTGCGTTGTAAACTACTCAGTGTGCACAGGCCCTTAGTGAGCCAGTTAATAAGTTGCAATCACGGGCCGCGACTTGGAGGACGCCCGCAATCAATTTTGCTTTTAAATTCATTATGACGTCTCTCATCTGCTGGTTTATTGCTTCGTGTTATTCTTTGTTATAAAACGGGTACTCTCGTATTACTGTATGAGACGAGTAGTTTGCCCGTCTCATGCTTATAGAAAATAATACCACACTTTGTATCAGGTGTTAGTCTTGGGTTTAGTATCCGGGTCAGTTAAGCAATATGTTTTTTGTTTTCTACATCACTCGGTAGACTCAGAGTTGTACTCGGTAAATGGCAATAGCCTTACCCGATATGACATTGCACAACATAGCTGGTAAAATGTAGTTATGTAACATCCCTGCCTACCCTTAAAAGGGAATATAGCGTGATGCTATGTATGTATAATAAAAATTCTAGTCAAATATCCAATTGTATCACTGCGTACAATTGAAGTCGGCTCATTCTCATTCCGCGTGATGATCGCGAGTTTTATTTTCACTTTCATTTCTTTTGTTGTTTCGAAAGTGAAACATATTTTGTAAGTAGGTACGTATTGTATTGTTAAGCAATAATGATTTCTTATGTTTACGCGAATGTTAGACATTGAAAATTAAAGTAATGTACGGATTTTTCGCGGTTTTTATATTATTATTTTCTCCCGAAGTTTAGAAGACTGCAGCCTTCATGGTCACGGGGGGGGGGGGACTGAGGTGCTGTTCACCCGTAAAGTCAAAGTTACAATATCTACCTACATTTTACAAATATACAACTTTTTTAAATTTCAGCTTTTGACGGTCCTATCTACGCAGAATGAGCTCACAGTGTCTTGATTGCCAAGCAATGTTTACACCAGTCTATTACTATTAGTAATCTCACAGTGATTGACCTCCGACGGGTTAGCCATTAGCCTTATTGGAATTGATACTAAATTGTCAATAATTAATTGCCTTCCAATAATAAAACGGATCCAGGTCATAGTGTTATATAGGCCACTGATTACGCGTATAATCTTTATTTATTAATAGAAATGTGTTGGTTTTTTCATATTTGATTTTTATTATAAACGTGTTTTGAAATAGCAAGATAACAGAACAGATCTGAAATACATATGATATGGCTTTAGTGTTCTCTATTCGTACTGTACCAAATAATAATATATAATATCAGCCCTGTATTATATACTGTCCCACTACTGGGTACGGCCTTTGTCCACCACGCTGGCCTAATGCGGATTGGTAGACTTCACACCTACTCAAAATTCCTATAGAGAATTTTTCGGCGATGCAGGTTTCCTCGCACTTTTCCTTCACTGTTAGTGAAGATAGTTCACAAATAAAACACATGATTTTAGAAAAGTCAGAGGTAGAAAAGTCCTTAGGATTCGAACCTGCGGACATTCTTCTCGGCAGTCTGTTCCATATTGTACGACAACGATAACTAAATTCATGACCCTCCGTTTGACAGTCGGTTGCACTAATCAGCTAACTGTTGAGTATGATGACTGGTCTACGCCCCGTTCGTGAGTTGTTTGCAACAGCAATAGGTTCAATATACGAATATCCGTGGGTATTTGTGCTCTAACATGGTATAAAATTGCAGTGCGGAAGAGTACCTTTTATTGTAATCCAGCTTTATGTGTACAGTTATTATTTTCAACGAAATACCCACCGAGATACGAGCGAGAATGACCTCAGAAAGTGGAACGCAACGCAGGAATATATCGTAAATTCAACAGTATAAGGTTTCCCCGCAGCTAGTTGCCTTTTCGACTGAACTTCCTTTCCAGCATCGGGAATATGCTTGCTTTGTTTTGTTGTGTTTGCGAGTTAGTAGCGGCAAATTGTCGGATTACACAACTTCTAAGTTGGTCGGTCAACATCGACGGAACCCCCCCCCCAGATTCTAACTCCACGCGTGGTTTTTGTGTTTTGAAGCCTAATTTGCTTATTGGCGTATTTGCCATGATTTAAGACGACAGCTGTTACTGTTTGCAAAACAAATGTTATTTTGTTGTTTCAATAATGAAACTTTTGTTGACTTGACAAACAAGGTAAATACCATTCCGCGCGTTAGATTACTTAGCGTGAACGTTTGATGGCTTCGCGCTCTAAATCTGTTTTTCTTTTCCATTGATGAAAATATATCAGACGTTTGCCGTAAATTCGTTGATTCGTGCCAGTTTCCTACAGCGGCGGGGACCCGTCCGCTCGGACTTCCTCTCGGTGGCGCCGTGTAAATATGCCGCCGGAGTTTTGTTTGCCAGTTTAACAGTTGTAAATTGTATGAGAAAAACAGCGGTGCGGTTTGCCTGCGGGCTGCGGCAGACGACTGCTCGCGACCGACTCGTCGAGGCCACAACTCCTTGCATATTTATGAGACATTATAAAAAATAGTATCTAAATGCGGGAGACTGGAATGTTTATTTTAAATTATGTTACCATCTTTTTGATCTTTTTGGCGGAATTTTACTTCTTTGAAACGTAATTAAATTAACATATACCATTACGAAAACAGAGCGTCCGTTGGCCATTGTTTATTTAATCGTTTCGAAGAAAAGAAATACGCTCGTATTTACCATTAATTGAATTTTCTTTAACGGACCAAAAGAATATTCCCGTTGAAAATACAAAGTGTGTAACCGATAGTGATCGGTTTTCCGCTATTGTAAGCAAGAAAGTGAACGCGAGATGTTCACGTTAAAGAGTCTCGTGTGTGTATGTAACGTAAGGCGGGGCATCAGTTTTCGAACATCCTCCGCTGCTCCGAAGAGTAAATAAACGATTCCCTTTGTCTGTCGGTAAACGGTTGTAAATTGTAAGGTAATAAGGTTGCGGCGCGCGGCGGGAGTCGGGACCCTACGCCTTTACCGGAATCCATACAAATCCTCACTTCCATGCATATTCATGAAACCGCTTTGTAAAAATTGCTTCAATTCGTGGAGTGGTCGGTAAATTAATATTCTGTGGTACGGATAGCTGAACTATGGTGACTTTGTGGAACGTTCATAGTTGTTGAATACAATGTAGAATTTAATTATTATATCCTATATTTTATTCTTCTCTTCATAATAATGGCGAGTGCCTAATTAAATATTTTTATTGTAAATGAAAAAATCTTTATGAATAACAACTGTAATAAGGGAAGTAATAACACTATTTTATATAATGTCAAGGACAATTTATGCGTTCCGGAAAAGTAGTTTAATTAAACATTTAATGAAGCAAGAGGAAATGGAGTTTATTAAAAGTTGTTACCAAAGGAAACGTGAGTTTTCGACGGGAAGTTATAACTTATATCTGTGTCGAGTAGCTGACATATCTGCGAAACTGGAGCGGATTCACAAGTTCATTAAAGCCAGTCAGTTAGGCAGTTCGCGACATGGTCGCCGGCCGAGCTGCCCCGCCGCCCCTCCGGTCAGGCTCGTACCACAGGCTCGTCACGTACGCGACTGTCACGAGCCGGCTGTGTTTTTCCGTGGTCAGGAAACTTCAACATCCAGATCACGGCGACGGGTCTGGGTACATTCGCAAGTTCTTATGCGGTCACACATTATCCGTGTGGCGCGTGCACATTGCAAGCAAACGCTGCAACAGACCGCGTACGTTTTACGACAGTCTTGTAAGTGTTGTTTGGCACCAATGTGCACTTGTTTTCAATTTTCACTCCTCCGTTATATATGCCGTTGCATTTTGCCAATTTCCGAAGCAAAGCGCACACACATATTTTGTTAGAGAATAGTTTACACCCCCGATCCCGCGGCAACGCTTTTGGCAGCAGTTTCGTTAATTCAAAAGTTCCCTTGTTCTCGCGATGATATTTCGAAAAGTTTTTCCTTTTCGTTACAATGCAACTTAATACTTAGTTGAGCGTCGGAAAAAGAGTTCAGTTTTGCTCGTGTTGCGCTATCCTTTAACTGTTTCTGGAACGCTGGTGTGTGTAACTACTTCAATCTAATTAAGTTTTAGTTTTTCAACTTAGTTGCTGTGTTAGCAGACCGTTTCTTGGTAGTTACGAGCGTGTTCAAAGAATGCATCGAATAAATGCTTACAAACTTTCCTTAACATGGCGGAGTCCGTGATTTCGGGAACATTCGTAAGGGAGCATTTATAAGTCCCAAGTTTTTAATATAATTCCGCACATGGCATCCCGTGCAATATATGTGCCATAAACGGGCTCCGTCACACGGGTGCGTAATTTCAAAGGTAAGCTGTAAAATCATTTCCAACTCGAGGTAAATTCGTTAATGAACGCGCGTCGCGGTGTCTCCCGCCGGTTTCCTAAACTTATACAATAAAACAATTTCTCGCTCCCAAGGTAACATTTACAATGCAGTAGGAGTCCTCACTTTATGACGCAACCACCCGATCCCCTGCATACAAATTACATCGACACTTTCCAGTTTACTACGTCCTTAGACGGTATTATGTGTTTTAACGTTTTGCCGCGTTCAATGAAAAGTTAATAGTTATGTTAGATAAGCAACGCTGGTGACGTAAGTTGATTTTTAGTAAGCGAAATGTTTATTGTTATACGAAGGCCACAACACAATGACTTTTACTTGTGTTAAATAAATAACAGAAATTCTGCAATGTTTGATTTCGTTACGACCGGTTTGTTGCCTTCGGTATAAGAAATGTATGGAATCAACTATAATCATTATTTGCATAATGAATTAATGTTTGTTATTGTTTGAACCCTAGCCGGATGGCGTGATGTCACGATTGAACATTTCTCATGTGAACCTTAAAGGTTGCCGTTTCACTTTGTATTAGTTGCCGTTGTGTACGAGTTGCGACGGAGTTGATACAAGTTTCCCCTGTAATTGTCGTCAATTAACTTGAAGTTGAGTTTGACTTTAACATCATGTGCGTTTGCAGGAAATGTTAAGTGTTGTATAAAATTAAACGTGCTCACGTTTCTTTTGAACGAGTTACGTTTTTTCTAGGATTTATTATTTTCAATTAATTTCGAAAGATTTTTTTTCTGAAGCACAAATTGTGTAACAATATTTGCAGTATTCAATTGTAGTACTGTGTGATTGTATTAGTATTAATTTGTTCTGGTACTGAGCGTCGGTTATTTTTATGAGGGCTTCCGTCAATGACGCTGGCTTTACAGGATTTGATAGACACGAAATTCTTATTATAAAAATCAGATAGATTACTTTGCGATGTTTTCCTTCATCGATAACAGTGAATGCACACGTATCTTTGAAAGGTCAGAGGTGCAAGATGGTTCCACTCCCGCAATTTTATTATGACCTTAAAATAATCAATGTAAATTCTTGATACAAGAATACTAGTTACACAAAGTAAATGATTTTACTATGAGCATATTATGGTATCAGGCACTGGTGGTAGGTCTCTCAAGTGTGAGAGTCCACCTGGGTAGGTACCCCAACAATGTCTATTTCTACCGCCAAGCAGCAGCGTTTAGTCAGTGTTGTGTTCCGGTTTGAATGGCATTGTAGCCAGTGTATCTACTGGACATAATAAGACTTAACATCTCATGTCTCAGGATGGCGAGCGCAATTGGAATACCAAACAATACTTTGTAATTCAAGGAGTTGGATGGTGTTTCTTCTGTGTATGGGCGGTCGTATCGCTTACTATCAGGCGAACGGCTAGGTCATCTCGTAGTTCAAATACAATAAAAAAAGACAAGACAGTTATGTACTGTTTCCTTATAATTTAAATTATATTCGCTTATTACACTTATAATATGATAAGAGATTGACAGAAGCAAATATAGCTAAGCATAGTAGAATACATCCTAAGCTCAAACGGGTCCGCATAACCTGACGAATGAATTATGGCGCTTTGTACGTGAGATGTGACTAATTGGCTAAGAAATTAGTAGCTACAGTTAAACATGTGTAATGAATGGATACCACACTCATTATTCGCTCCATTCATACATAAGTTCCGACGTTAATACACGTAACCTTATTGGTTTGTTGGGAAATCGCGTTGGATTCGCCATTTTCGAAGATGTGGCAATCATAATGTAATAGAAGCGATTTTGTCGGTAAATGTCAGTTGAACAGGTTATGTTTTTGATGTCTCCATGTTTGTATAATTTATCGTGAATTTTTTTGATTTAATATTGTAGAAATATCGAAGGTGTTATGACCAGCTTAAATTAATAATCAAATTCCGAATAACTATAATGATTTTTAGGTTGTAAATATCGCGATCATGTTTTGGATTGTAGGCAATTAGTCGGCTGTAAAACCGGAGGCTACGTGTTCTATCTCCACAACAAAACGAACGACGTTTTTATCCAAAAATTTGTCGTCAGATCTGGGTGCTATTTTTGGGATTGTATCTGTGCATGTGACTGCGGAATTTTATTATTACATGTGCCCGAAATTCGAATTTAATATATTTGTAACACATATTATTAATATATATTTTTTGCCTATTTATATGAATTTTAATTATATCAATCGCATAACTTTTCGTGCGCTTTATGTGCTTAAATAGGTACAACGTTTTTTTTACTATACTTGTGCAAAACGTATAATGTGATTAATATTTTTGTAATTATTTTTAAGTATTTCTGATGCTCGATAAGCTCGAAGTAAAAAATCATTAATCAATCAAACTTTAACTCTGCCAAATTTCATACTCTGGCATGCGCGTAATTTTCGTAAAAAGCTGTTTTTGCTCTGTGTTTTAATACATTAGATGTATGTATTCGCGTTTTAGATGTATGTATCAAAATGACAACAACGGAGTTTACCGATACATACTAAATACTAATAGAATACGCGACCCTACATGGCTTTGCGATCAGTAAAACATTAAAATCAATAATAAAGTCCCACTGCAATCCTTGTTAGCCTGCTTTGCTTTACGTGACTTCCACCCCATCACTGACATTGTCTTGCAGTTCGCGCTAATATCGAAACTTCGCGTAGTTACGTTGACTTTAAACGCATGTCCGGATGAATTTAGTTCTGCGCCAAACAAAACGATTTATAACACGACGTCGAATTGTCGAAGTTTATACGTCGCTTACATTGTACAGAGCGTGCCTAAAATTGTATAATTATATTATTATTATCGAACATCTGTTAGCTTCGGGTAATGAAGGTTGGCTGCAATCATGGCCTTTTATTCAAACAGCACGCTGTGGCGCGCACGGTAAATGCACCGGAAAATCGAGTACGTACCAAATTTCGCAATTTAAACGCGGCACAGGGAATATTAAAATACATTATCCCCGATACGGATTGCTGTGAATATTTTAAATATATTAATAATTCTCACATCGGCCGGCGCGCGATCAACTTATAACTGCATTTAACCGACAGTTAAGTCGGGTTCGCGTTAAACTAGCCGGTTAGTTAACAGTTAGTTTGGAACGTTTTTAACCGTGTCAGTGAAATGTTCCTCGTTAAGTTTATAATGATATCTGTTACGGTTATGGTGGAACAATATTAAAAACGAAATTATTTTAAGTTATAAGCAATTTGTGAATTCATTTCAACAACTAATACTGTATAAAATACGAAATGTCTGAGATAGACCATTATTATTTTTCGTGGCGAAGAGAAAATCTTGGCTAATCCAAGTAAGCTAGGGTCACGATTGTGGGAATATAAAGACGAGTTAACGTTAATGATAAAGAATCTAACGAAAGAACTTATCGTTTTACTATTCCTAAAGACTGACCCCCTTATTCATAGGCGTTTTTTTTTATCTAAGGACGGAGCATTGCTGTGATAACAAGTCTGTTTCTCAGCTTTGTTTATCTAACGGCTTGCTGTTTACGCAGCTTTGTTTATCCGACATCCAACTAGATTCAAGTTGTATCTCAACATTAGCCAATGACAACGGCCCTAAGTCTACGCACTGCGAAGGCTGCCATGCCGTCAACACTGAGAAACAGACTTGTTATCAAAGCAATGCTTCGTCCTTAGATAAAAAAAAAAAACCTATATGAATAAGGGGGTGACACTTTGGAAGCAATATCTTCGTTATCGGATTAATCAGCGCGCTTTGAATAATTTTAATTTGTTAAATTGAAAAGAAACATCGTATTGTTCAGACAGAATTAGGTTTATTTGTGAAACCCATTCGGTCGTAAGAGAAGATCCCTTCGACGGAAATAAGTGAATGGAATAAATGAAATGACCTATAAAGTGGATAGGACGCCGCAGTTTCAAAGGAGCTTAGTGTATTTTACTTGCTTATTCTGCAAGCCATCCCGATGTTAATGTATTGTTGCAACTATTTGTATTGTCTTTAAAAATATTTTTCTATACTGGTTTTTATTCAGACGTTCTTATATAAATAAATGGTTTTGTTTGCAATTAGGTAATTAAATAGTAATAATGTTATACGATTTTGTGTTTAAAAATGGCTTGAGGATAAAGTGGAATTGACAGAACACAGTCGTCGCGCAATTAGGTAATTAAATAATATTTTTTCAATAAGATTTTGTGTTTAAATATAGCTTGAGGATAAAGTGGAATTGATAGATAACACAGTCATAACCCAATTCGAGAATATTCATGAATTGTTAACAATAAGTTTGTGGTATTTTTAATGACATACTACATGTAACAATTGTATTTATGAGTCATCAACATACCCTATCGTAACACATAAAACAGATAATGCGAGTAAATCCCACCCAGGGTCGTGTTGATAACTACACGTCTGACAAAAGGCAAGGAAATTATAACGGCTATTGCGTGACGCAATAATTACTTAATCATTTGTAGAATAGGGATGCTGAGCCTCGGATTAGACACGTTTACATTGTTGAATAATGACACTAACAATGTTGTGAGACGGATCCACTGCGATGGATTAAGTTACCGCCTCAATTGGAAATTAAACGGGCTATTTGCATGCGAGTGGATGCTAAACAAAGTTGAACGTACGATACTGGAAAACTACGTTTGCTCTCGTCGGGAAGAATGTTTTTGGTTTGTTGTATATTAGAATACTTGTTCGGTTGCGATGTTCAGTTGGTTTTGTTAGATATACTGACTATTTATTGTACCGTCAATGTCTTATTTTCGTATGTAATAAATTGACTTGATTGTTTTAAGGCAATGGAAACGACCATAATACTTACTTTGGAAAATCAAAATCGAATCGGATTATAATGAATCAAGATTTGTTAGCATTAATCAGGATTTGATAAAGCATTTCTTGGATAATACAGCTGTAATTGTCTGGCCTAGCAAAGATAGTTATCGTTGTATTCCTCTGTTCAAAACTTACCTGTCGACTATAGTCTATTGAACCCTCACAAAAAGTCTATTACTCAGTTTGTCATAACATCTCAGCGTAAACGAAAAACCTAGAATTTATAATAATGAACGAAGAACGCCATGATTTTAATACAATGCTGCAGTGAACTGATTAAAAAGTGTTCTAACAGATGTCGCAGTTTCTCTGTGGGAATCGTCGTTGTATTTCGCAGTAATTATATACTTACTGTGTGTCTACTTAGTTTTTATTATATGCGATCTGTTCATTGTTTTTTGCCGTATTCTCAGTATGATAACGGGGACGGGTAAAAGAAATAACCATGAGAACTTCCTGCTGTCAACGGCGCGAACATCGGGATTTATGGCGCGCGTTTTTTGTTAGTTGGTTCTGGTTTTGAATAAGCACCTGCTTTTAATTGGTGGTATAATACTAAGTTGCGTAAAACAAGTGCAAAATCTCGACAGGTCCATTCCTATGGTCCGTGAGTAAGAAATCTTAAAACAAAACTCAGTTTTCCTTAATCGATGTGTTTATAAACTATCATACGATGGAAAAAATGTGTAATTGAAAAATATTTTGTATTGATCTCACGTAGCATGAGTTCATATAAGCACAGTATTGCGTTGTACTATAAACAATAGTAAATAAGCGATTTCAAAGCGAGCTAGTCTCATTTGTTCATCAAACAAATGAAGTTAAGTAAGTAAGCGGGGTATCGCATCTCATAGGTCTCGGCAACACCGCCCGAGGCTGTGACGTCGTTAATCTCATGACGATGCGACTCTAGTGTGTTGTGACGTATTTACATAAATAGCACTTAAATCGTATGTCACCCTTCACATACCCGAAGATTTATTATGCTATCACATGGTATGGTTATGACGTAAATGCGGACATGTTTTCACATGGCGAATCGTTCCGTATTGAATGTCTATATTAGTGGATTAAATTTACGAATAGGCATAGAGTATTGTACGGGTTGAAATCCTCGGTATAGTGGGGTCACTTCGAGAAGCCTTTGGAGGAACCAGGAAGATCCTGCGCTTCTGGAAGGAGTTGGGCTGGCTAGACCCATAGCCGGCATCCCACGCACAACGGCCCGACCTACTACGGGCTAAGTGCGCAAAAAGGATCACCTCAACATAGAACATAGAACATAAAGTATTGTAGAATAAAATGAAAAGGATCTCAGAAAGGAGGTCAGAAAAGAAAAGATTGAAAAACTGCGTGATTTAATCATCAGAAGTGTATTTCGGATAGATATAATATCTTTGTGCTATAAATATCTTTGTGCACACGTGCACCCCAATCCTCAAAATTAAGGTGCACGTGTTGCTTTTCTGCCTATCTCCGTAACATTAACTAGATGGCGTGTTATGTTTAGTAAGACGTTGACATAGATTTGCGCGGCCATTATTTGTAAACCTGCTCGTGATTGCAGTCAATAAGCGAGCTGAAGAGGCATTAACTTGCGCGAGCAACGAATAATTGATAATTTTTAAGATAATATTCTTCAGTAAAGCAATTTGTGAAGTAGTCCTAATTTGCCACAGCCTAGTCTGTGCATTACTGGTGCATTTGCTTTTCAAGTCAATTCACTTTAACAATTATATCAAATCTGTGCAAGTTTGTACGTAGACTCAAATCAAGCGGGTTTTCTTTGTAAAATTATAATTTCTTGTATATTTATTAGCCCGTTGATCTGAATACTTTTGAACGCGGTTGTACTTGCTTGTAATTTGCATTGATTACCTGAAACATGTTTATTAATGTGAACTTTATCAAGTACGTCTTACTTTACTATGTAGATATATTTTTATCCTAACGTCTTAGTTACATTATTCCACTTAAATTGATTAATGTGTATTTGGAACAGAATTTAGCTAGTTTTTGTTTTTTATTTATTTTTATATGTGCGCGGTAAAGAAAGAAGCCCTGCACCTGGGCCCTTATTCTGTATGATAGTGTAAACGCGTAACGCGGCCGTGTCATGTTATCTTCGAGAAATGTGCGTGGAATGGTATTCTGTAAGCCAAATTTCTGTAGTCCTAAACATGATGCGTTGTGTTACATGCTTGTTACGCACTGTTAAAATAACGTACGGGATAGAGAATAAGGCCCCTGATAGTAAGTGGAATGGGGTCTAATAGAATGTCGACTGTTGAGAGATTATTACTCCTCAGCTGTCGACACAATTATGCTGGCCTATTGGAACCGGCTGTAAAGAGGCTGATCCCGGAACGCGACACATTTACAAAGGCCACAGTGTTGGGTTTTGATACCTTGTGTATGGTGGTCGCTATCCGGGCGGATACAAAATATATGGTACCACCAGCAATTAGTGTTGCATTATATTATACTTGATTATTGAAATGTTTGAATGCGGAATATATAGGTAAATAAAGCATTGATCGAGCTGTAATATAATCTTCACGGTGCAGTGTTTGTTAAAGGCACAGTAGTCTACAGAGTTTAGTTATCCCTGCTCCATATGCACATTAAAGCAACACAATTAAATGTTGAAACGTCGATACCTTATTCACGAATTCCGTTGCAACATTTCTAATCCTTTGAACGAGATTGTTGTAGCTCCAACTGAGCAAAGTTCCGCACCGTTTCAACAAGGCACTGACGAAATATAGTGTCCACTGAATTGCATAATTCAGGTGGTGCACTATTTACGTAATGTTATTAAAATGGTACGCGGAATGAAATTTGTGAAGGATTAAATACTGCCTACCAAACCAAATCAAATAGATAGGAGTTCTACTGTGCGAGGTTTGTACAAACTATATTAAGTGCACGTCTAATAATGATGCATCGGCTTACATAATTGTGGTTTGCAGGTCTTTGAGCTATTTGCTCAACGCACCGTTACGTTCTTGTGTATTTAGTCATGTATATGTGTAATGCGTGTGTGTGTGTGTCGATTTAATGATTTCCACATGGCCGCGTCCGTGAAACAGAGCTCGGATTTTGATAGCCACCGATATGGGACCGAATGAATATTAAATTAATTCCCGCATTTAGCTGGAAAATACGCAATTAACGGTGTGCGTATTCCCCTCGCTCGGTCGCTTTACGAGGTACTAAAATTGTCGAATTGCGTCCGATGACGTGTATCTGGGCGTGAAGGCGCGGGGGTTGGTCAGCTCGCGGGCGGCGGCTGTTTTGTTGCTTCGTTATTGCGATGTTGCTTTATCATAATGACCCGCTTCCCGACGAAGTGCTGTAGCGCTGTGCGGCGCGGCTCGGTGCACGCGGCGCTGCGGCAGCCTCCCGCTGTAACATTTGATATCTACTGCGCTGTAAAACACCACAATGGAGCGGAATCCGAACAATTTTATGTGTAATAAAAATGACAAACAGTAATTAAACACGAATGGCTTCGTACGGTTTTCTTTTGCGACATTTATAAGGTTTTATGTCTCCGAATTATCTATATTGCAATGTTCATTTTATACAAAACTAAAAAGATTGTTGAATTGTTGCCCAGTATTGCGCATTTTGCACGATGTGTTGTGCAATTTATAATGGATTTTCATTTTGTTTCAGGTACGTACTTCATCTCTTCTGCTACCTCCATTACTCTTCAATGTGGTCGTCCTAAGCATTTTGCACAAAAATACATTTTCTGATCGGTTTACTATCTGAAGTCATAAATCCACACTAAGGTATCTAGACAAATCGTGTTAACAGAACCGTATTTCCGTATCTAGCAATCAGACCCGGGTTCGATCATTCTTTAACTCATATACACTACATCAAAGAGGTATTGACGTGATGAGTAAATAATTGCAACAAGTTTATTACACGAGGCAAGCAGTCGGCAGTTAATCAATGCGAGGGTGTCACTCGGCGGGCGCTCGCGGGTTGCACACGTGTTTACATCTATCAGATGAGAAATGGGCCGTGCGAACTGTGACACGGTTTAAAACAATCACGCTGTAACGTTTGATGGCGTCTATTCATTTGCAAGCCAGCGAGATGTGCTATTGCATGCTCTGTGCAGTGTACACGCCCCGCGTGACTCGCTGGGAAGTTTTATGCTTATGAAATGTAGTCATTATCTATAAACCACCGCTAACAAGTGACTGTGTTAGTATTTATCTTGCATAAATACGACGCGAGTGTAGATTTAAAAAAATATATTTTTGATTGGATGTATTTAGTCATGCTGCACGCAGCTATATCTTCAACACCAAATTCTCCAAAAGCCTGTTTCATATGTTCCAAAGTGAATTTTATTTGACAGTTAGCGTATTATACAGCAAATGTAGATGGTTATCATCGTATTAACATTTATGTCGGAGCATGGATTAGAGTGGCTTATAATGGTCGGATTATTTATTTATTTTATTTTATTTATTTATTTCAATGAGAACGGATAAACCAATTACACTAATTAAGTTAATAATAATAATATATAACTATAGTAAACTATGAAACAGATCAATAATCGACTTAATAACTACATGAAATATGCGGTATCATGAGTTAATTTCACAATAATTCAAATATTCATACTGGATCACGTTCCAATCGGCCGAAAAACGTCAAAATCTGGTGCGCTATTAAGGAGAGCATTAAGTGCGTCGAGAGTTCGCGGAATCGGTGCTCTAGAACGTGCTACAGTACGACATCGCGGGACAGCAAACAGATTGTGCGTCCTACTACTACTATCAGCACAAAATCAGATGACATAACACACACATTTTTAAAATAGCGTAAGAATATGACCAAATATCTGACTCTATTATATGAAGTTCAATTTTCTATTCAACACGGAATCTCTGTAAGGTGTAACATGATTCAACCCGCCGTCCATCTCCCCGATGGAGAGGTCGGCACAAGGTATACGTCTATGACTGACTTGACACTAATGCCAATTGTTCAGATGAATGCAGAAGCGAGAAAATCGCTCGGAGCGCCGCTTTCATTTCTATTGCACATCCACTGCTCCAATCCAGTAGGAGGAAATTAATAGAGCCAACAATGGATGTCGAAGAGCTTTTAGTTCTTTAGTAAATGTCGCTTGAATGAACAATCCGATGGACGCGGACAGTGCCAGTACTTAAGCTTGATTTTTACTATATTAATAGAACGCGGATTTTATTTTTAAACTAGCAACTCATTCAGTCTTTGCACGGTTAGTATTAATTAATTATCAATAGCAAAGGAAAAGCTATAGGTCCCATCGTTACCAAACTTCACAGGATCACCTTCTGGACTAATCTTACCATTACCTAAAATTTAATTTTAAATCGCTACAGCCGTTTTGGAATCCATAGGAAATATACATACACATATTTATTTTCATATATGTACATATGATATGTATATATTTATAGGTAACGGTGTAAGTGGTGGAAATTATTTGCTTAAAATTTTTTTTAGTTGCGGAGATAAAGTGGCACAAGAAACCCACTCGGTGTTTATGTATTTGGTTTTAAATGCTGACGTTTGACGTTTATATTCAGTCGCTCAGTAAACACTGAATTATGTATCTATGTCGAATATTTTGATATAACTTAGTCTATCAAAAAATGTTTACGTTCGAAAACAAAACTGTGTTACGTGACTTAAGGCATGAGAAATTCCTAGAACATAAAAATAATCGTTTGCGAAATCGGATGTTAATATTAATTGTAACGGTTCATTCAGCTAATTACTTTTATCAATGATTATGCATTGTTATCATTTTAAAACACAATATAAGAACACACGTTCATCGGTTATTAAACGAAATATGCTAATAGCGTGCTCTTCAATAAGTTGAAATTTTCCGACCACATCTCACTTTCATTTTGATTTATTCCCGAGGCATAAATGTAGATGATTTTTTTCATTTAAAACATACTGATTTATTCAACGTATTGGATATTTTTACATGCGTCCGGTGTAGGCGGTGTTAAAATTCGTTGAATTTTTCGATCAGCGATATGGGTCGCGTTGTTTTATTTATTACTTTATGGAATCAGATTCAGTACTGAGATTAACTTCAAAGAAGATGTGTACAGTGCGCAGCTCTGTTGAACTGATTGAAATTGCGATATTTCTAGAAACAACACGTGTAATCTATTCAGATGTTTTTCCTCATATACAAGTAACAAAATATAATAAAAAAGTTGTTCATTTAAATAGATTCATTGTTTACCGCAAAGTAGTTCAGAACTTCTCAGATAGGTATGTCGATTTTCTCATGATGTTTTTCTTTACTGTTATAGCTAGCGATAATTAAAAAAGAATACACGTATAACTTTTTGGCAAAAGTCACAGGTGCGTGCCCTTGGGTTTTAAACCTACAGACATTTATCTCGGTAGTTCGTTTTACTTCCAACTAGGCTATCGCTTACTACGGAGTAACTCCGCCGCAATATTATAAAAAAAATACAGATTTTTATA
Organism: Manduca sexta; assembly: GCF_014839805.1. Classification (NCBI taxonomy): domain Eukaryota; kingdom Metazoa; phylum Arthropoda; class Insecta; order Lepidoptera; family Sphingidae; genus Manduca; species Manduca sexta. Next base: position 4,412,325 of record NC_051122.1, on the reverse strand, counting down.
TCGTAGGTATCATTTCCCACTATGATGTCAAAACTGCAGACTTATCATTCCACCAGTAACATCGGAATTTAAAGCAAAATATTGCAAAAATCTAAATATCACAACACGTGAACCAATGCTGTCACGACCAGTTCCTGTGGCACGTCTCGAAGTGCGAACGTGTAGGTGCAATATTTATGCAGTGATATTACGAGGGTGGCGGATGCTTGCGTCGACGCCGCGCCGGATATGGCCGCGACGACGTCGCCAACTCGGCTGACGTCCCCGGCGGCGCAACCGATCGCGTTAGCTAATGCAGTATTTCACGATATACGATGTCGAGCCTTCAGAACAAAGAACGATGGACGGTTTTATCTATGGAGAGGGATGAATATCATTGCGTGCGAAGTTAACGATATTAAATGGAATCTATTGTTGGAAAATTATCTGTATTGTCTACTGTTATACGTTTGGGCTATGTTGGAAACTTGATTCATCGTCATCAACAGCCGTAGCATGTCCACTGCTGAACATGGACCTGCGACCCTGTAAGCGACCCTGATCATTGATCATTTTATATAAAATGTTGTAGTGGTTTTGTGCCTGTAAGTGATACGTTAAACCGATTATACTGCAGTTGAAAAATGCGTGCAATTCTCAATATAAGGTCGACCAATGAAACCTATCTCTATCTCTCGACGGTCGCCAGAATTGTGCAATGACGACATGCTGTACTCGTGTACCATATAATGACAGTCTTTATTGTCAATAAGCAGAACAAACCGCTCTGATGAATTATTCTCCACGTGTATACTGGTTGCTAACCAATAGGTTTCTAAACCAACAGCGCAGCAAATCGTGGTTCCGCATTATAATAACGATGTGTAATACGCCGCCAACCCTGGCAAACGGGAAAAGATGTTAAATTACAACGACGGTTGTGTTTTTGTTGGTGAATCAATCGTAAATTTATTTAATGACCATGTTTTACCGACTCGCTATAAAATTTGTTCTAGCTACAAAATACACATCTTTACTCTGATTTGATATTTCACGAAATTGTTTTCTCTTTACGATTCATCAATTTCGTGGAGCAATCAACTGAAATTGGATTCGTTACGGAAATGGCCCACAATTGGCACTTTTACACGTCAATTTGAATCTACCGGGTGCTTCGGAAATAAGGAGGATTGTAATGTTTTACGCAGGAGCCGAGTTCGCACCGGCATCTTGGGCTTATCGAGGCGATTCGAATGAAAGGTACTGTGGAGTAATGGCGATAGAAATAATTTGCGGTTCGGTATAAAGGATATGTTTGTAGTAAATAATATGGATTACTTACATCATTTATTTAACAAATTTATTGTTAGAAACAGTAAATTGTGGAATAACCCGTATACTTAATTTTCTATTTCTATTCCGTTTGCCTGTCGACGTATCTATCAGGACAATATGACATGACAGTCTGATTTATCGAACCGAACTCAATTGTTGATATACCAAACGTAATTCATCATAACTGTCCAATTACGTAAACCATTGTTATATCAGTGTTGTTAGAGTGATAAGCGTACAATTTCCCCCGACTAAGTGTCGTCGATATCAACGTCTTCGCCAGCAGTGATGGCCGTCAACGGAAGCGTGCAGCGGACGCCCGAGCCGCGCTCTATTTACCGTACTACACATTTTGCACTGTTTCATCTTGCATTCGGTCCAACGTTAATGCTTACGAGATAAGAGCTATTTCAGCAAGCTTAAGTAAGAAATTAACGTTGCCAGAGTAACTCGTGTCGATTACCCGCCGTGTTGTTTAGACGCCTTTGTTTACATTGACACGGCGACGGGCTTCAACGCCGGGACTCGGTGCCCTAAGCTCGATAACTGATCGCTCTGTTTATGTTTATGTTCTGAATTGAAAATTATTTTAGCTTTTGTTTAAATTATGTACGCGTCATACCATCTAGACGTCCGAGTTTGAACAAACAATACAAATGCTTCGGAGAATTACGAGAATCTTAAGCTAATTAATTAGTTAAGACTGGGAACAATACGACGGATATAAAGTGTACGTTAATGCATTAACCATAGCGATGTTGGGATTAATGTGTTTTGTTGGAGGACGAGCGTTAATCTATCAGACGTCCGTTGGATTGTGTCCAAGAACAGCGAACGTAAAAACACATAACCTTCATGTTAATTTCCCGTTGACTAGTTCCTTTATCGTATGTAAGGAGGATTTTAACAGCAGAATGAGCATGTTGGAGAGCTAACGATGAGTCATCACCAACATCAATAAACGCCTAAAAAATATTACGGGTTCGTTATCACTCTTAAAAGGAAATAATTGGCAATTCTATTGACGATATAATACAACGACAAAACCATAACTTTACATCGATTTTCATTGTACTATAGTAGCATCATCCCGGTCGAGCTGGTCCATTAATCAAGAAAGCTGTCTACAGAGAGGCTCCACTATTCACGAGATATCCATGAAATCAAGCAAAGTAAATTAATATTCTGTTACACATCGGATATTAGCACTTAGAGGTTGTCACATTGCATCGCCGTACATTAATTGACTCATTGAGAAATGATGTATATTTATGTTCATTAGCGCTAGATTGAGCAATGTATTTATGTCTAGTACGTAGCTGGGTCTGGCCCATATTGCTCGTACTAAAATCTAGGTCATCCTTCTAAAGCAAACGTATAGAGTGAGATGGGATAATGTAAAATCTGATATTATCAAAACAAACACTGCACGTAACAAAGTAATAAAATGTTAAAGTCCATCATGTATAGTGCTGCGATCAGCAGTCCTGAAGCTATTACTTATTATGGTCTTGTTTGGATTGCAGTTGCCCGTAGATTCTCATAATCCAGTGCACTTGTAATGCCTTTATCTCAACTCCGTAACGCGTGCTATTACACACGAGCTGAGTGCAATGGAAGCAGGCACATTAAGCGAAACGAGCATGCCCTATCAGTTGCGGTTGAACTTTCCGCGTCGGCGGGCCTGTATCGAGCAACTTCGTCGATTAAACAATTGAGGGCGTTGCAGTGCGCCTGTGGAGGTCTAGATATTGCGCCTGTGAATGAGCCCCTCGTAGAACAACGGACTCCGACCGAATTGTCCGCGCCGCGGCGGCTGTTAGCACCGTCATTATAGCTGACCACGCAAACTTAGCTGCCATCTCCACTGTAATAGGAATTTGTGAAGGACAATAGCACATGGAACTGGGTGTAACAATGGTTCATCAACCTTGTACTACATTTACACGTAAAGTGTACAGCGGTTCATGGAAATCTCTATAAGATGCAAGATACCGATGAAATTCATCATGGTCTTCATACAATGACAATCTAATTTCTATGATGTAAAATTGTCCATTGATGGCACGAAATTCGAAAGTGATTTTATATAATATACAATTCGTATATTATAAGCCTTATGCAGCATTATTGCTATTCCGATCCCGTCATACGATAAATGTACGATAGGAACTGTACGCGGATTTTCCCTAAATTTCGTGTGTTCAAATATGGTGCATGCAAATTGGCGTTCAACTTATCGCGAAGCAAACATTTCGTTTTTCTGTATTTTGTGAACCCTTGCTAAAGCGAATGATACATTTATTTAAAACTTTCGTATACGAAAGAGAAAAAAGAGTGGAAATATCCAGTTCATATATCGGAGTAAAGCGCTGAATGAAAATCTGGGCCGTGTTGCTTAAAACAAACAATGGTTTGAAAGAAACTGGTCTCGTAAATGCTAATTTGATGTTATTTAGCGTTGCTGGGTTTTGCATAGAGGTAGTATGCATCGTCACGTTTCACGTGTGCGCCTTGGTTAACTAATTCAGCGGTTACAATATCTTTATTTGTTGCGCTTCTCGATTTAACGTATTTGGTATTCCGTCAGTAAATGTTTGTGGACATTTCCGCGTATCAGGTTCTTTGTTGGGCTGACATTCATTTGTGATTCTTATTTTCCCGTTTAATCCATTTTTTTTGGTGGACATTATTTTTATCAAGTTTCGCTACAGCTGCGGTCTTTTGCGGATTATTTGACGTCGGATTTTAAGGCAAGTATTGAAACTAAGTGATATACTTTTCTATGACTAGGCCAAACTTATTATATCAATAAGTACTTATTGCATTTTTTAAGTCGTGACTGTAACTGCTTTGTTACCTGTTGAATATGAGCAATTATTGTGGTCAGAACTCAGGTGTAATAAAAGAACAATTGTCTGCATCATGCTGCATTATTTACACCGTAGTTAACGATAAAGTGCTTGTGAGTAATTATGCTTGTGATGATTTTTCTTCTGCAGAGATGTTGTAATATAATCAAAATATACCTTTGACAATGTACGACGGGTATATTATAAATCCCAATGAGTAAGTTTTATTTTCATGTAACATTATCGTACGTTATTTAACTATTTTCCACCTATTCCAGCAGAACGTCGTAAAATACATTTTATATTTTTAAAACATTTGAACCATTTTAGTTTTTGGAGAGCCCGTCATAACTCGTCGTTTTACCTCCTTATAAGTCTCGTTTCTGAGAAAAAGCTTGCTGTCAGTTGTTATATATTGTGTAAGTCTCTCGGGGCTTGCCTTTTCCTCGTCTACGGCTAAAAGGCAGCGCGTGTCAAATTCAGGTTTATTAGGGCTTGTGCGCGCTGCGTACTTCACATCGGCTTTATGTCTTTATCCATAGAAATCTGTCTTTTGCTTTGCGGATTTGCTGATCACTTAATTATATTAGATTTTAGTTTTTTTACTTGAATCTAAGAATGGTAATTGCTAAATAAGCAAATGGGTTATCGTCAGAATGATCACCATCATCAATCGTCAGAATGATAAACGGTTATCACTGTTCAAGCACGCTCGTGGAGAATATCTTGAACTTATAATAATATTTTGAAAATTCCTTTGGGAATCATAATTAATTATTACAGCTTTTTACGTAACTATTTAAGGCACAGTATTATAGAATAAATGTCTTCAATTATTTTATACTTCGATGTTTAATTTAACTTAGATCTCCATTTAGGATAACACAACCAGTAGTTGTTGCACACACTAATCGAGCTATAAGTCGCTGCATTATGCAACTCATTTACAAAACTTGCGTAAATCAAAATGTATGTAAAATAACTCTTAAAATAAATTGTCATAGAGTTTATATATAAAAGTTGATTCAAACGCGGCAGGTAGGTAGGTATGCACCGCCAGGACCGAGCGTAACCCACACTTGATTTTTCAACTGTTGCATTCTGAGCTAAGTGGCTTTGCTCCGGCGCGAGCCGTAAGTAGGTTACGCATATGAATTTAAATATTAGGAGCGGCGAGTCCAACTGGGTTACATTTTATAATGTTCGCGTGGCAACATGATTCGCGTGCCGCCGGTCGGAAACAATTTACTCCAAACGTCAATAATCTTCGAGTTCGATCATCTGAATAATGGGAAGAGTGTAAAATTTAAAGCTACTTAGGGTGGGCGGTGCAGCCGTAAAAACTCGCCTTCCGTCGCCTCATTACCGCGTGGGACACGATGTTGCCCAAATTGCTAATCATTTTTTCTTTTATGTGCCCCATTTATAGGGTAAAATGTACAATAGATCGACCCTAAATTGTTTATGACCTTAATATTACAGCTACATTTTCGTTATCACGAATTCGTTTATAAATATAAATTCAGCCTGTTGAATTTCTTGCCTATTTGTATAAATTAGGTATTAAACGCTTAATACATTGCACAATGTTATTACTGGTTATGTTTCTAAACGTTCTATAAGTAATGCAATATTTATGTCCCTTTTTGCGACCCGGCCGGCAGCGGTCAACGTTCCGCTCACAGCCTACATTCGTTTCGACATTGCGTCGCTTTTGACGTGTTCGCAAAAATCCAACGGTTTTGCCGAGTTCGCTTAAATGTTCTCGTGTTATCAACGTCGCTTACCGACCGGTGACATTCAGCGTGGATGTTAACCACGTCATTATCATTTTATTAGGTAGGTGGGGTGAAGCGCCCCTAAAATGGTCATGATTAGTGCCCCCTCGCGTAGATAAAGTCTCTGGTCCCGTCTCCGACGAACTTTCCCGCTGTACCGGAACAATTTCACTTCTTGGAAAATGTGTCGCCAAATTTTTTTTAAAATATTTGTGCACCACTTTACCGTGATTAAAATTTACACCCCCTGGAGTGCTGGCGTGCTTATTAAAAGTTACATCGTTTCCGTTTCACCGTATCGTCTTGTGTGTAAGACTCGTGCTTTGATCAATCTCCAGGCTTTGAGATGTTGTGGATTGAATTCGTGAGACATAAAATTTACCCTACATTTTAATTGATTGATTAAGTAGACGCAATATATAAGACATTGTAGTTAGTTGATCATATTGAGATATTGTAGGTGTAAAGAGAGAGGACGTTAGTGCAGTCCTTATGTGATAAATTATTGATCCGTAAAAATTATCAGGTCTAAGTGCTTTTCTGTTGTTTCCGAAGCCCTTGACAGATGATTGGTATCTTTACTGTTCAGACTTAACATTTAGTGCCACAAACTTCAGAGTGATGAGCACAGTCCAGTGTCATGTAGGTCTTTTTAATTTAAAGTTCTGGTTAGAACTCCTTATGCTAAGTCCAGACACGACACTTACAATCAGATAAGGGCAGGTTTGACCCGTTTAGTTTCATAATAAAAAAACAATTCTATGTAAAGAAATTATCTTTCTGTTCTATCTGAACATAACCTTCGCCTAGTTGCGCTTCGTGTTTTTATTGCTTTTAGTAGCAGATTGCATGATGATTTGCAATATGTGTTGCTATTTTTTTCGTATATACGATTTTACGAAGTAATTAACTCGCCCGTGCACGTGTGCTGTATGTTTTAGCGATAAAATCTTTATAATGGACGTAGGAATGATTAAAATATTGACGTCAAGCGGGATTGAATAATATCTCTACTACTTTAAATTTCCTCATTTGTCTAGCTACTCATGACCTAAGTAGCCTAGTAGTAGCTCCTATTTGCTCAGTAAGACGATAGTTTGTGTAAGTAAAATTTGATTTAGGAAACACATGTGATTGTAATATGTGTGCCTTTTACAGCGAATCGCGGTTACATCAATTGCATCTCTGTTTCCTTCTGAGTCAGAGCCGTGTTTACAAATTGCATATTCTAAAGTATTCATGGTTATTTTATACGACTGCCGTCCGAGATATGGTCGTTTTATTGAATTAACTCAATGTTTTCTGGTCTTGGTTGCTGTGTTGGACTCGGTAGTTGCCAAAAAACAACAATAACTATATTAAGTGGGTAACCGTAAAATATTAGAGAGTTACGAGGACACTATACCGGACAGTAAAAGTTAAGCCGGGAGACAATGCCCATAGGCTATGTCCGAATGTGCGATAATATGAAATGTATAAAAACATCATACATTAATGCGTACGCCCAGCGTACAATGTGTAACCAGGGCCCTTATTCTCTAGCCCGCACGTTTTTTTGACAGTGTGTAACAAGCACGTAACACAACGCATCATGTTTAGGACTATAGAAATTTGGCTTACAGAATACCATTCCACGCACATTTCTCGAAGATAACATGACACGGCCGCGTTACGCGTTTACACTATCATACAGAATAAGCGCCCTGTTGTGGACATGTTATGTCATTTGATGACAGAACTTGCCCCAATAGTTGGATATTCAAGTTAATATTAAGCTTACTCTAGTCGGTATGTTGACAACCGAACAGTATCTCCCTTTTGCCCAAAATCCGTTTCTGTTCGGTAGCGGTATTTCCTTAACGTTAAAATATAGCCATCCTTCGACCATACCAGCATCGATTGAAGACTTGAAAGTTGTCAATACAATAAACTGTGGGTTACCTTTTGGCACGTTGCTTCCTATTCTAAGAAATGACACATTCCTAACTTTCTGCATCGCATCCAGAATTGCTGTCGTAATGTTAATCATTTGCAGTGATTGTTACATGTCAGTGTGTATATGTCCATGTGTTTGTGTTTCGCTATAAAAAAAGACACATTGAATACAAAGTCGAATGTAGGGCAACTTCATTTGATGTCTCGTACCCAACCCGACAATTGAGTGGCCGTAACTAAAGCGGTATATCCATTTATTACAGGCGACTTCATATTTATATCGTACAATATACGGCGGGCACTTACTTTCCTCATTCAGTTTCTATTGCCTCGACCTTGTACATTTATAACAACTAGTATAATTCAGTAAATTGCCAGTCAGTTTGGGGTATCCCAAATGTTATCACGATGAACGAAGTCGATGCTTACTTATTTATAAACGATATCGGTTTTACAGTGAAGAATGATTATTTTGGGGTGTAGAAAGTGTTGAAGATTAAGTTTTACTCTTGATATAATCTTTTAAATGTAATATAAAGTGATGTTCCAAGAGGCAGAGATTCTGTAGGAATTTAGGATGTTTATTTGACCTATTATGATGCCAATTATAAAAATATTTTGTTTGCGTAAACAGCCACAGTAAATCTAATTCAAGCATGCGACTGACGTGTAAGTGTGAACAAGCTACGTTGGCAAGATAACCGCGGGCCGGGCTGTGGTGTTACTAATCAGATTGTACGACTAACGCACGTGGCAACGGAAAATACTTCGCGTTAATTGCCTTCAAACGTTGTTTGCACTACTAAGCATTTGCTTATTTTTTTATTTGTATTTGTGGTTAAAATGAGAAGAGAGGATACCGAAGCTGTAAAAATGTATTTAAAGTATCTTAAATTTCATCTAAGCTGAGACATCTCAAGTTAACTCCTACTCAATATTTTATAACCCAGTAACGTTATAAAATGAACAGTGTTTGGTTTAAAAATGTCAATAAAAATATTGAACTGTGATTTTTAAGAAAATACCGCACGGAGAGCTGCGGAATTATTTACCCCGTGGTCGGGGTAAGCAGAGGCTTGTTTTCCCACTCGCAGTCGTGACTTGGCTTCGACCCTCTGTTTGGCGCCTTTCCAAAGTTCCCTGATGACGTCTCTCGCACGTTAAATTGATATTGGCAGTTAGTACAATGTTCTGTCGTCGATCGTGCTTTTAAAACTCTCCCAAGTTTTCGACAGACGAGACGTAAATAAGGTCAACTTAACACCGTCGAGTGTCGAAAACTTTGCGTTTTAATTGATTTACCCTGCAAACGTCCGTTTTAATTGCGCCGTGTTGGCGTTTGAATATAAAAAAAACATGCCAGCATTTCACATATTCATACGTTGGTCGGGGGAATTTCATGAATTTTATTAAATAGAAGATACAAAGTTGGCTTAATTTTTTGGGCTGTACTCAATTTGTATGCCCGGATGATATAATTTAAATATGCACGAAATATTGGCGGGTAATAGCTTGCACTCTCGGTTTAATTTATGAAATATTAATTTAAAATTAATCTGTACTGGATTGAATTTTGTGAAATAATAGCTGAGCCCAATGTAAATTAGCTTCGCTGTAAGTTTCTCATTTCACACCACGTAGAGATATATATATTTTTAACATGATTATGATAACACACAAGCCATGAAATTAGTTAAAATACTTTTTTTTTATCACGTGTGCCTATTCCAATTGGTTTTTATAATTTAAATTAAATCAAATCCTACTCAAGTACATGACGAATTTCAATTTTTTTGGAATATTCTTACGCATAATCAATATATGAACTCGTAATTCAACCTTTAACATCACCATCAACATGTCTAAAACAGCTTTCTCCAACGTTTAATTACGTGTCTATAGGAGATAGAAATTGCCTCGCCATCCGTGCACGGTAACATTGAGCGGCTTATGTAAGCAGTATTAAATGAGCAGCGCTGGTACCCAGTGCGTTGCAGCAAAGGTCAGGGTTCTCATCTCGATGCGGGTTACGTAATCAACGTTCTCGTGTTAATCTTGGCCAAGACGGACGGTCTTGTGAAACTAATTATAGAAGGATCTTCAATTATGAAAGAGAGTTTAATTTCAGTAAGTATGAACCTCCAGACGTTGTTAGTTTACCGTTTATGTTATATTTTGTGTATGAATTAATTATGTGTTTTGTAACGTAGAATTAGAGGAAGACGTTTTGGAATATATTGATGTTATTTTTATTTATACGAGAAAGTAATCTCACTACATCTGACGGTAAGAGGAGTGAGATACAATAGACGAGAAATGATTACCCCTCGGCAGTCGACATAATTATGCCGGCTTGTTGGAACTGGATATACACAAGCTGATCCCGGAACGCGACACACTTACGTAGGCCACTACAACGAGTTTAAACACCTTGTGTACGGCGGTCGCTATCCGAGCAAATATGAAATATACCAGCAATATATCTTACCATTAGCAAGAGTGTTCCTTAAGACTATTTTAAATAGACGATTGCTGTTAGTCTTTGATAGTTTTCACTATATAAATAATCGCACGCTTTTATTGCTTAAATTCCGCAGAGAATAAGTATAAATTCTAATTATGGTAATTGCTATGACTAACGATGCAAAGAGAAGTCACATTTCCCCCAAGGAAAATAGAATATTAAAACACCTCGCTATTTCTAGGATTTATACGTAATTTGGAACACATTATCCACCCATCATGCTGATAAGTCCCGTCGGTTGGTGGATGATATAATCTTACAGATTTATCCCCGTTAGCTCGCTTATGGCATGTAATATACGTAAATACACGTGCATACGAAGACTCGTGTAAGCTGTCCGTAATCACCTCGTCTTTGCTCGCCAGTTAATACCGTTAAGCATATAAATCGTAGGTAAACGTTTATCAACGCGCCTGGTTTCATTCCCTTTGATGTATCGTTGAAGTTAACAACGGATTAGTGAGATGGCTTCATTGTATGTTTTAATAGCATTGATTTTGATTCATGAAATGAGTAATTTAATGGAATTGTATAATGAAAACGGCGTCTTTTAGTCGATTTTCTGTATTTTAGTTTCTAATTCTAGTTAAAATTGTATTATACTTATTACAGAGTTTACAATATAGCATGAGTTTTAGTGCAATTAAGTTTATCAAAACATAAACTAATTTGGTTTAAATGTGGTTTCCTGAAAACCCATTTTATATATCCCTTATTTGAACATGAACTTTCATATTCGCTTACAAAAATATTATGGCAAAAATAGTTTATTTATTGTCAACTTTGTACTTTTTTTACAATGATTTATCTACTTAACAACCATTGTAGATACATAAGTTGGAACAAAGTGTAATTGTCCAAAATTGTGCTATTATCCATCGAAGATTTTTTTTCATTTTTACCGAACATTTGTTTACAAAGTTTTGCCGATCACAAAAGACGCACAACGGAGTGTAGAAACTATTCTTGCTCTCCGAATCGCCGAGTAACTTCCCGCTGCCGACTATTTTAAAGTGATCGAAAGAAAGTTTAAGTGGAACTAGCGGCCGGGGTCTCTATAATAGTCTAAATTTACCTTTGCGAAGCGTCAGTAACTTCTCTATCTCTTTGTAGTTAAAGATCGGTGGATCTGGAACTTTCAAACATTTCGCATTGGTTTTGAATGTTCGGGTGATTGGTTTTGTGTTTGTTTTATTATTAAGAGCTCGACTATTAAGAGTTAATTGGTGCAGAGGTGAAAACCATTGACGTACATTCTATAGATACGAACGTCCATATAAACTATTTGTCCAAAGTCTAAACTAAAATGGCAATCAAAACGTCACTGTTATAACATATTTATTCACTCAAATAACAAATAATTTTACTTATTTGGCAACTATTTTTTATTCAAATCCATGTTTACACTTAGACTCGAGTTCTTGTATCATGAGCACCCGTCCGTACACAACCACAAGCTGTTAATACTGACCATACTAAAGTCAGTTTGAATGGATTGCAGTTCAATTCAGTTGAAAATAATAAATGTTCAGGACGCCAAATCTAGTACGTATCGATGGTGAAAACATTATTGGTGATTCTTTGATGCTTTGCGGTTTGTTGGTTTTTGGTTGAACATATTGATAATATTTAATTGTATTACAAAGAATTATATTTGTCCTAGTAATAAAGTCGGGATTAAGTTATTTCGCGTCTATGATCAAATTAGGCGACTTAAATCGTTGTAAACTTAATTACACGTTAAATAAGACGTATATTTAATTAGCTAAAGGTCATGACTCAAGAAGTTAAAAACATCTAAGAAGTGATTATCATTATTAGCTTATTGTACGTTTAGGTAATTTAGGTTGGACAATGAGATTAAGGTTAAGAAAGTTAGTTCTAATTAATTAATGCAAGAATGATTATAACTTCTATTAAGTATGAATGCTTCTTACGATATTTTTTCCCTTCCAAAGTATAATAGACTGAAACTTGCTGGTGGTAGGATATATTTTTAATCGGCCCGGATAACGACCACCGAACATGAAGTGTTAAAATCCGCCAGAGTGGTCCACGTAACTGTGTCGCGTTCCGGGATCAGTCTGTGTATATTCGGTTCCAAAAGGTCGGCATAAATGTGTTGACTGCCGAGGGGTCATCATCTCTCGTCAGTCGAGACTCTTACATCGCCACTTAAAAACAAAAACATATAAGTCGACCGAGAAAAGGCATTTAACTTACACGAGATATATGCCGGCACGCTATAATTTGATACACTATGAATGACCCCGACCGCGCCTTGACGGAACAATATCTTATATATAGAATATACCCGTGTGTATTCGTTTTAATATCTATCAATATGGGAAGATTGCTCAAGTTATGCAAATGCGTATTTAATTTGTAGAATAATCTTGAATTAGTTGTGGATATTTCTTTATATAACATTAGTAACGGTATTGGTTGCGGTACTTTGCAACGACGCGTGTGTTGATGGATAAAAACATTGTGACATGCGATTGCGTATTACGCTTGGTAATAAAACATTTATACTAAAATAAATTTGTTTGACGAATTTTGAATAAACTTCGTGATTTTTCAAAATTTATTAGGTTTAGAAAAAAAAACTTTTTTCGCCATGTAAATTTGATATAATTTTCTGTTATAGAAACTAGAAGAATTTGTTCCTGAACTAAATGCATTATGTAAAAACTTTTATGCGGTGTCTCCTTAAGTATAAAAGAAAGCCACCATCTTGATAAATTCTTTTCGGATCAAAGCTTAACCCGTAACGTGCGCCCGGCGGTCTTATCAAACGTTAAATATATTCCGGTATTCGTGTGGGGTAGCCTAAGCGGCGGTTGGTACCGGCGTTCGTTGGAATTTTGCCAATGGCCGGTGAATTGTCGGCTCGGCATGTTAGTAAATTAATATCGCCAATAGAGATGCACTCTGCACGGACGGGTTGTGATAACCGTTGCGCGCCCTTTAAAGTTAACGTAACGCTACCCTCGAACGTTTCATCGTAATCCTGGATGTTGGCTGCGTTTTCGGTTTTCGATATCTATAGGTTTTAGACTTGATCGTTTCGAACAATTCGAATGCATTCGTAATACTTTTTAAATTTAAATCGAATCGGAAATGCGAGTTTCTTTTTTATACAAACATTTCTATCAATGTTAGACTGAATAAGTTTTGTGTCACTGCCAAATGTGCGTGAAAAATATTGTACAATATCGGTGAAGTTACCAAGCCAAAAAACAGGTAATAATTCATATTGATAACAGCTTTTGTATATACGTATTACAGAGAAAATACTGGCTGCCAAACATTTAGATAGGTTTTTGAAATAACTGCTGTCCTTGGGCATAAATCGCGACTAGTTTTAGACCCTTTACGTGCATGGAAAATGAAGATACGTATTTCGAAATTATATAAAGATAGTGGTTGGTCATTCACAGTAACATTAATCAGCAGCTCATGAAGAATAATTCACAAGGCACCAAGTGGTACACTCCTCGGTGAAACCTAGAGTTTTGCGTTCTTCTCCTGATCTTTCGACTTCAATATATTAAGAATGCTTCACCCCAACCCATATATGGTTCGTAGATAACAATGAACAAATATCTGTAGACAGTTCGCTGTGGGTTAAAATCTCCCAATGTAAACGTTTACAGCCAGCTACACTTGAGACAGGCTCAGTACTGCATTGAATTAGTGACTCGTGCCGTTACTCGGGAACATTCAAAAAGAAACATCCCTATTTACGGCATTTATTTTATCAAAGAAATCCCACAGAAATATTATAAAAACATCTTGGCGCTAAAAGGAGTCTAAAACCTTTTCATTCATCCGTCGGTTCCGTTGCCAGAAACTGTTAATTTACGACCGCGGCGGGCGTTTAATTTAATTTCAACGTTGACTCGACGCGAATAAAAACGGTAAAAAAGTAGCCGTGTACACAGACGGCAGCCGGCAGTCGGCAGCCGCTGATGAAATCGAAGATTTCAAGGCTGCTGCGCGCTCTTGACACCCATAGCATTTCAATTGGCTCGGCATCGGCGGGTTCTGTTTGTTCGCCGAACGCACGTTCTGTCTGTATTTGTTCGTGCCGGCGGATTTTTTATTCAGGTAAATATGTTGGCCAAAGTATTTGTGATTGGAATTTTTGATTGACTATACCCGCGTCATGTTATATTCGTGGCAATGAAATGATTACCTTAAATTGTAGACGGTTACTGAATAGTAAACACATGTTAGGTGTATGTCAGTGGCCAGTAAGTCCAACATAGAAGTCACTTTCGCTTGAATATCTTTACAAATTAAACAACTGAAGTAATCGGTGCATTGCTTACGTACCGAGTTTGCTGCAGTATGTATCGTGTCCACACGTAGCTAGGAAGTTGTCACCATTGTGCCGCACGCACGCGGCTCGGCAGATTTACAGCCTCTCGTCACGTAGGTGCACGCGACCGTGTCATGTGACGCGACGGTGACGTGACGTGACGGTGACGACGCGACGACGCGACGACGCGACGTGGCGCACCGTACGGCGCTCGCGTGCTTCGCAACTGGACCGCTCCGGCTTGCATGCAACTGTTTCAAGGTCGTTGCGTTGCACAAATGTGCAGTTTGTTTTATGATTCTTACATTTGCATGCGCTTTATTTGTTTTAAACGAGATTGGCGTAAGAATGTATTTGTCAACAATATTATGTCATGCTTTTATGCTGATTGAAGTTCGCTGTAGGTTCCATAATACATATTGTACTGCTAGGTTTTGCTATCTCGGCATGGCCATGATTGTACGTAATTTTTTAAGTTTTTATCGAATGGTTTTGAAAAGGTAAAATAGACAATTCCCCGGATACTTTATCGATGCATTAGATTCTAAAAGCATTTTTGCACTTGCAATTACCCTCTATATCTTGAGCAGAAGATGGCTATATTCATAAGTTATAATGATAACCAATAACTGGAAACTTCAAAAATTAATTTAAATAACCATATTTACTCGAATACAATCCAGGGTTATGTAAATGACCGCAATGAAAATATTATTAGCGATCGCCGTGTATTTAATTACTTTCAAATTAAATGAGTTCGCATTAATTGTATTGGAATTTTAAGCCTTGCAAATGCGTACAAAAACGTTGGCTTAATTTTGCCGATTCGGTTTTCAGTTAAATTAGCCCGGAATGATTAAAAATATTGTTTTTCACCATATGCTGTTGGCAGACCAAATTAAAAAAATGTTTAAGGTATAATTCAGGCTTCTTTAATGTTTCGCTGGTGGGCTTAAGTCCTAGACTACCCTCGTGTTGCTGTTGTTACAGTTTACTATTAAGTCACCAGTGGCAAAGGGTGAAATTTTCTGACACAACATATAGGTATTATGCATAAATTAATGGCGTTAGCCTAGTTGGTTGTGGAACGGACTGACGAGACGAATGTCTGCAGGTTCAAATCCCAAGGGCGCACACCTCTGACTTTTCTAAAAAAATATGTGTGTATTCTTTGTGAATTATCGCTAGCTTTAACGGTGTAGGAAAACATCATGAGGAAACCAGCATACCTGAGAAAATTCTCTATAGGATTTTTCGAGGGTGTGTGAAGTCAACCAATCCGCACTAGGCCAGGGTGGTGGACTAATGCCTAATCCCTCTCAGTAGTAGAGGAGTCCGTGCCCAACAGTGGGACAGTATATATTACAGGGCTGATATTATTATGCATAAATGAGGTCTGTAAATCTTTCTAATGATGATAAGATTTGACATAAATTAGGAAAGGGGAGCTGGCAAGAATCGGGTTATATGGACTTTTTGCCATTGTAACTCACTAGATCCAATCTGCCGTGCAAAAAAAAGAGTTCATTTTATCAACGCGCCACAAAATTACCACTATTGTTAAACACCCGCAGAATTGCCTATTTGAATGTCTGATTTCGCAAATGAAATTCGTGGTTTATCAGCCGGTTGTCAACTCATCACGTCAAAGGAAATTGTGTACCTCCTACGCGGCACTAAGTCTTGATTGCGTGGGTTCTTCAAATAATCTTAAACCTTACTTATTTACAGTACTTCCGACGTAGCGTAATTATAATTAAAGTCCTTTTAATGTACGCTATCATTTTCCCCAGTAATTATTTTGCTATGGACTTGCTAGACAGTTTCGCTCTGAATCTTTGTAACTATGTAATAATATCCCCTGCATTATGATTCTACACGGGTCTAGTACGGAATGGGGTTGGCGTTAGCTCATCATGCTGGTCTGGTGCGGGTTGCCAGTCTTCACACGCCTTTGAAATCTTATGTAGAATTTTTAAGTATGTTGGTTCCTTAAACCGATTTTACTTCATCGTCTTTGTATTAATATCATATTCTATTAAAATGTTGTCGAATTTAGGACCCTTTTTACGCGGCAAAGAAAACGAAAGAATAATAGCTGCTCACATATTGCACTTCATATATTCTGCTATAATTAGACTTATTATATAAGAGGTTGAAAAAATATCATACTAGCAACAGGTTGGTTACTCACTGTCCGCATAAATGTTGTCTGAATGTCTAAATGTGGTAACGGAAGCCGCGCCTGTCGCCTCAAAGTCGACTGCATTTTTATGAACTAAGCCGATACAAGTATTTTATAGTTTTGATACAAGTTTGGGTTTATTAATATTGTCTTTTAAAGTACAGTGTTATTTGTAATGAACAAAAACTTTTGTGGGAATTGGAACTAATTGGTTTAGAATTTAGACGTTTTTCATATGTTGAATGAGCCGACTTTGAGGCGAATATTTTGCAACCTATGATAATGTAACAAGTATTGGAAGATTCAAAAAGTGATTCACGAACAATAATACGATGTTAGTGCTGCAATTTGTAACCAATATTCATTTTTTGTGTGACATTACACACAATAAGCGTTATTTCACCAACACGTCTCAGTTAGTTTGCGATTCATCATCGAACATCGTCTGTTGCACGATTCGACTTGCCAATATACAATTTGCAATTTGAATGTGTAATCAGCAATCCGTCCCGCGAGCCATTAAACGCGTTTAAACTTGGTAGAAAGTCAAACGCCACGGCGTCTGCGAACAGTTTTACCAATATTTGTACCCCTAACCGCTCTATATGTTAAACTTTATCAATTATAGAGTAACGTGGGAAAGTTGGCCCAACCCGCCACGAAATACTTCACCACCACTCGACTTGTTCCCAAACTAGTAGTGATAAGAAATGTTTGGGATTCTGACGTGGCGTCAGGAATGCGAATTATCGGATGCCTGGTTCGGTAAACTGAACGCGTTTAATGTGTATTAATTTAAAAATGTTATGGCGGTATCGGAGTTTATAGTGAGATGGTATGTCTAACGGGCGGCGATGTCCTAGTTGGGTGTGGAACGGACTGCCGAGACGAATGTCCGCAGGTTCAAATCCCAAGGGCACACACCTCTGACTTTTCTAAAAAATCATGTGTGTATTCTTTGTGAATTTATCGTTCGTTTTAACGGTGAAGGAAAACATCGTGAGGAATCCTGCGCATCTGAGAAGTTCTCTATAGGAATTTCGAAGATGTGCGAAGTCTACCAATCCGCACTAGGCCAGCGTGGTGGACTAAGGCCTAATCCTCTCAGTAGAAGAGGAGGCCTGTGCTCAGCAGTGGGCAAGTATATAATACAGGGCTGATATTATTATATATGTATAATGGGTACTGTTTAGCGAGAATTGTGCGATTTCTGTTGGTTTATTTTGAAACTTATTAGTTTCGTGGTTAGGTCTGTTTGACAATGGTGAAATTTGCATATTTAATGACCATATTAGTGACATATTATGTGATAGAGTTTAATATCTCGGTTACTATAGGTGCTATAGTCGTTCTGATATCACATACACATACGCGCAAAGTAATAATTTAATTGAAACATTAATCTTTTTGAAATAACTTCGTTTTCACGGTAGAGCGCAGACTTTTCAACATGCACGAAGTTTAAAAAATATTTCCGAGTATAGGGTTAAGGTTTTGTACGGTATCATTTTCCTCTTTGCCCTCTTTGGGTTCCATCCGTTGTGCCGTCAAAAATTCTGAAAATAGCGGTCTAAAATATATCCGTTGGGCATATTCCTTTTGATGTGACGGCTTGAACTCGTATATATGGACACTTTATGTATGGTTTTTGTACGAGACTTACTTTTTATTAATTCTTTGTGTCTTTTGAACCAAATGGGACAGTCTCGTGTTCTTTGCATGCGATTTATCGATTAACGCCACCTGATGACATTAAAGGATCATAAATGGGCATACTGAATTAACATTTCTTTTTATCGTAATGTTAATGCATTCGAGACTTTCGAAAATATCGATTATCCCTTTTATTCGATCGTGACGTCGAAAGGTGTTTATTAACTCGAGGCTTCGAAGACTCGAGGCTATAAAAAATGTGATCTTATGTGGAGAGTCGATCGGAGACGAATTCGCTTTCTCTCGTGTGTGGTGTTACGCAAACACTGACGAAACTCATTGCTCACCGATCACAGGCACCAGATATCAGTGGGTGGTGTAAATGAATCGATATTTGTGACAAAATTCATTTTATGCACGCCGTATCTTCTCGTTGTATCTCTTTTTGGGTGACATTTGCCAATTCATACATTACATAGCAAACATGTTTTGGCAACTATATATTTTTTATATTCAGCCAGCATTGCCAAAGGATTCTGTACTTTATCGCATTACGATTATGTAAAAAATACTTATAACACGGTATCATTACGCGATACACCCGTAAGACCTTTACAACACATGACGCATGACAATACAAATGGTTCACTGAATATGTAAATGAAGGCGAACCGGGTATCAATGATGTCTCAGTACACAGAGCAATAGCCACTTATCTTGATTGCTCGTTAATCGCAATTGTTTCGCTACACTTTATTATTAATGAAGATCTTTGATGTCTCGAGACGACGGTCTGTTTAATTTTAGATATTGCTCATAATCCCGACCACGTCATTTATGACAAATATTTTAATAATAAATAATGTTTGATTTAACGAATTGGTTCATGATGACATAAAAGGTAAATTTTGCGGTTTATCAGTGCGAGGCAAACCATTTATATTTAGTTTAATTACACAATCCATGTAATGAATTCGAGTTGGTAAGCAAAGGTATTGTATAATGTTCATGATTGAATAACACGTATTAGTAAGCTACGACATTACTCACAAACAATATTTCTACAAATAGAATAAGATTAGTAGCATAATAAAACAAACACATAAATAAACAGCATTGACGTAACACAAAACACATCCCAAACTCATCAATATAAAGACGACAAAAGATTAGTTCCCGGGTCCCTCCCAGCCAATTTTCCTTAAAACCAAATATCTACCGGGACACAATGAATGGATATTTCGCGTCGGATCACCTGTCCGAGTGTCTTAAGAGCTCGGCCATCGTTTATCAACGTCGCGGCTGTCCAGAGACGGAGAATGCTCGGAAGGCGCCCATTGTCCGCTTGTCCAGTCATCCTCTATTTTTAACCCCTCAAAAAAGGAAGCTTCCTGGAATCGATGTAGAGCGGCAAGTTTGATAGTTTGCTTAGATAGCTTGTTTGATGATTTATAATTCTCTGTTAATAAGGTTTGAAGTTGATTTTGTTTTTAACTGGAATTATCTATGTATCTAAATCTACTTGAAGACGAACGCTTGACAGGTCTTTAGTAGTCCAGTTTAGATTACTGTACTCTAGTACTTTAATTTGACTCTTTCATGATTTTGGAATCATAAAATCTATACATTCGAGTCACAAATTTTTAGACGCGCATCTGCATTTGGCACCCAATCAAGTCCTGTAATGGGCTGTATTTCTAAAGCGTCACATACTCAGACCTCTTTGCGG
The DNA here is from genome assembly GCF_014839805.1 of Manduca sexta. Classification (NCBI taxonomy): domain Eukaryota; kingdom Metazoa; phylum Arthropoda; class Insecta; order Lepidoptera; family Sphingidae; genus Manduca; species Manduca sexta. The sequence continues at coordinate 4,392,028 of NC_051122.1, read as the reverse complement.
TAAAGGGTCAGCGATGCACCATATCGGAGTGGCAAGTATGTCGTAACGTAAGGCAGACGAGTCATTTAGCAAGGCCGTACGCTGTAACAGTTTGCGTATGAAATTGGATTGTGTGGTCATCCTTTGTTGTGCGTTCTCGTTCTCGTCGGTCAGAATTTGCGGTACAACGATTTGCAAATATGAATATGGAATTTATGTTATTTTATATATTGATGTGTTGCCTTAATTATATAATGAGATAGTGAAATGAATGGGTAATAGACATCTGCAGGTCCAGCGATATACAGTTCATTGAACAGATGTGTCGCTTATCGTCTAGCGAACAATAAGCTCTTCTTTTTATTCGAAAGTATTTATATTTATATTCTACGCGGTGTTGTCACTCTAATCTCCAATTTTCATTACTTGTAATATTTGTAATACAGTACTTAATTAAAAGAGTTACTCGATTATTTAACAACGAATTCACGAGCCAAATCCATGTCCTGCTTAAGAACAGCGACACGGTACGTGGCGGTTTCCGCACAAGCCGCCTAAGTCAGAACTTTGCAACAATTAGTTACTTATTGTCTCATTTAAGTTGTTCGTGTCGGCTCGAATAACTCGCCAAGTGTTGAGCGAAGTAGTGTTGTAAGTTAGGACGGGACTTGTTTAGTGTCAATGGCAGTTGGGCGCTTCAGCGTTATTCACTTAGTATTGCAGCAAGTTTATTGTGCTGAGCTGAATCACAATGCATGCACTTTCGTATGCATGCGTCGTTGCTTTCAACTGCTTCGCAACTATGCTGTTTTAATTTTATAGAGGCTCTTTCAGCTCCTTGATATACCTTTATGTTGCAGCTTGCGCTTTGTGCGCAATTTCCACTTCTTTTGCAATATGAATTTTGTGTAGTAGTTTTGTATTATGTAAGGCGTGTTTGATTCATACGGCTCTAACACTGTACAAGTGTTACAGCTTTGATTCGAATAACGCAAACTAAATTCATTTTATAAATTATTAATGTTATGACATAACATATACCTACTTCGAGAATATTTGTAATAAATTTCGTATATAAAACAAAAAATAAGGTTATTTTATATTATGAATATATTTCAAATATCTTTTGATTATCTTGAGTGGTTTTTCCTACTATACATTGTGTTCCAATGGTTCTTCTATATCATATTAATAAGTTGGCTCATCTTCATACTGAGAACTGGGTGCGGCTACGACAATTTTATTATAGGAATGCAGTCTACCATTGGGCAATTACACAGCGGGCGCTATTGTAAGGCGATATTGTTGGCTATAGGCGCCTTTAATGTCCAATCGACGGTGAAATGTATGAAGATTGATTCCGTATGTGTCGTTGGTTCTCTATAGGCGAATTTAGACGGCCAATGTCGTATCATCAGTGGAAAATTGTGTCTGACTCACTGATGCGTTACTGCGAAAGGTCGGGTTGGTTTTAGGTTACTAGCTTTTCCTTGAAAAGATGACTTGGTAATTTTACGTAATTTTATATAAATTGAAATTGTCCGTTTTCAGTATAAGTACAAATGAAATTTGCAATTTAAATTAATAACACGAATATAGCAAAACAATTAAAAAAATATCGCTTTACCATATCAAGTATTGCCTAAATGACTAAAAATCAAAATATACTAGGAATCAACAAAATCCAAATGTTTCAATCGGCACAGCAACAATAATGATGAGATTAATTCTGATGGAGCCCTGTATTGAATAACCTGCACGTTCGCAGACACGTGCGGGATTCGTATCTGAAATGTGAATGGATCTGCCATTCGGTACGTTCGCGAGTGCCCACCAGTCACGTAGGAATCTATAACTTTGAACCCTAATTCGATCGTGACACGGATTTTCACTTTACCCCCCGCACCTTTGTACATCCTTTTATTAACTCCAACGTATCTAGCCGTTACTGTGTTGATAGTGTCGCCGCTGGGGACGTGTATTGACGTTATTTCTTTTACACGTTTTGGATGGATGCTTTTATAAAAATTGGTTGAATGATTCAAGTTCTATACGGTTCTACGTGAGTAAAGGTTACTATGCGGAAAGTGTATGTTTAATTGATAACGTTCCTTATTCATTAGCTATATAGCAGTGTATTTTTCCTGATAGTGTGTTTTAGGTACATGGATACATGTCCTAATATTAATTTACCCGCAGACAAATTTATTATTAGTAATAAAACGTTTATTAGTATAATTAGGACTATTATAAAAAAAAATGAACAATCTTACAAATAAATATGGCAAAAATAAGTGGCTATCATCATATCATCTAGCTGCTGTTTGGGGTGTAAAACTCGCCCAGTGCTGGTTTTCAGCCACTCCTGACCCCTTTGGTGTTAGGCGAGGTTAGGACTAACTGCTCCTCCATTAATTTTACATCTGCTGTCTAATAACATCATTTAATCTCCCAGTTAACCGTAAACACATCGCTAACTATATCTTAACTTCGCACCGGTTCCGCTCGATTGAGATAGGACACTTCCAACGTATTAATCAATCACAAATCAACGTAGCAATAGGGATAATCAATACCATGCATGAAGTCCTCTTATCAAATTGGTTTGTTATTAGCTGTCTCGTGTGAATAATTCACACCGATCTAAGTTACTGCGTAATAATGAAGCAATGTTAGTGATGTTGTACACAGCGAGTAATCTTAAGGAGTCAAATCTCAAAAAGGAAATAAGGTTTATAACGACATCACACGTAGTAGGGCATCTATTTGCTTCGTCTCTCGCTACAAATAGTTTTTCTAAAATCAATATAAATAATAAATGCTTATAAATTTTAAAAGGATATTTCAAAGGTTTGTCAGTGAAATTAAAAAGATTACACCCTAGTTTATCGAACACTCCGTATCTAAACGGCAAATATCGGCGGCGAGCTTTACTGCCAATAATCTCGCATTAATTTATTATTATCCAATCAAGTCAAGGCTAACGAGGCCTTATCAAAGGGTAGTTCGGTGCTATTTGGACGGATGCTCGCTCCGTGCGCAATTTGATCGTAAAAGGCGGTGTGTGCCAAGTCCCAATTACACTCTCTGATTGAGTGGCGCGTCAGTCGGCTTGGCCATTAAACTATCTTCGTTGGGCGACGGAGCGATGATCATTCGCCCGTTCTGTCCGAGTTTGTCGTTCTTTGTTGTTCATGTGGCGTTTGATAAGTTATTCTTCTAAAGGCGGTTGGCATTTTTCTACTGTGGGTTTTACGTCTTATCACGTTGTCTATATTTTTTATGATGTTTAAAAGTTTGTTTTTCGCTTATTGGATTTTTTAATTACTCTGTCGCTAGATATGAATAACTAATTTATTGTTATCTGTGAAGATTTAAACAGTACAATTATTTTAATCAATGAACTACAAAAAACCCAATACACTCATTAGCAAACTATGACATACATTCCCTTAAATGCAGCCATCCAGGCAGCCTTACCCGGATAATACCAAACAAATCCGGAACAAACGCAATAAATCCACAATTGGGTACAGTACAACGCGTTAGGCCTAAGTAATTAACCGTAAAGTTGTTCGCGCGACCCAAATCCGTCTTATTTAACGAGTGTACCTTTTAATCGATATAAATATCACTTCGAGCGTATTAACCATGCGTTGCCTTTCGTTTGCGTGTATTTACTTTTTCAACTAGTTATCCGATTCTCTCTGATACATTCAAAACTAATCTGTTAAAATACAAATTGGCCTAAACTTAGTATCGCGTGCAACCCTATCACAACCTCTTTCACTTTGCTAAATTGGACATTAATGATGTATAATGCGGTCGGTCGGATTGTTAGGGTTATCGATCAATCAATCATGTTAGTAGATAAGGTATAAAATTAGGACGTATTTCGTCATCAACTCGGGAATTGAATAGTATTTCTCGTATGTAGGACGTGATAACGCGTCTAATTTTGTATTCATTAGTATCGGTCTCGTTGTAGGGTTGACTAAATAAGTTATTCGTAAGAATTGAAATATATACGAATAAATGACATACGTTTTGTAATGTTGTCATCGAGAATATTTAAATGTTGTAGACCCATAATAAACAGTTTATCGACAACCAATGATGGGCTGGCATGTCTACTGACTAGAAAATTTAAAAAGAATAAAGTAACATCTTGTTGTTGCGTTTCATATGATAAAGAGATTTCTGGTGGACTGAATATCCCCTTTTGGGTCTCTCCTGCCTAAAACCTATTTTTTCCTTTACGGTTGGCGGCAGTCTATCAATACTATTATATAAAGCTCCAGCTTTGTTTGAACGCGCTAATCTCAGGAACTGCTAGTTTGGATTGAAAATTATATTAGTCTTGGATAGCCCATTTATCGAGGAAGGCTATATGCTATGCTCGTGTAACATTATGCTATGATCAATAGGAGCGGAGCAGCAATAACAAAGTGTTGCAAAAACGGGGAAAATGCGTACCTTTTTGGGAGATTTCGTTGCTTGTGCTGCGTAAATGGTTAAAGTTACGTAACAAACATATATGACGGAATTGTTATTATCAATTAGTTCGAAAAATTACACATCTGTCTGACTGTCTGAACGTCATATACTCAAAAGTTCCCAACGTATTTCGATGAAATTTGGTGTAGTCTAAAGCCCTGGGAGGGACATAGGCTACTTTCTATCTCTCTAAAATACTTAGCGAGACTTATATCCGAAAACTCTTGGATGTGGGCGAAGCCGCGAGCAAAAGCTAGTCAATTATATTCCTCATAAACGTATATCTGTTTATAGACGATGGAGATCAACAGCATCAGATGACCTATTTGTTTCTTGATCTATACTATGATAAACCACAATATCAACGAAATAAAGTTCCAAATCATTTCGCTCGCTTGAATATTAATTACGTGTTCAAACTTTTTAACTCCATAATGTTTTATTAATACTGACGTACGCGATTTGCAAATTGTAGCTGCGAAATTGCTTAATTCAATTAACTTACGGGAACAATGGAAATTGGCTGGTTTGTTTCGTCGCTAAAATATTCATAGTCTCCGATTGTCTCTTGTTTTCTATTCCGTTTTCTGCACTGATGAATAATTTCCGAGGTGATTGCGACGACACTATTTAAATAACTCAACGGTAGCAAGTTCGGAATTGGTGGCAAAAGTTGTTATGTATGTAATAACTTGGCAAATTACATTAGCGTATGCCTCAACACCTTTGAGACCGGGGGCGTGGTGATGTGCGAGTGTGCTTGCTTTTGCGATGTCGTGTTAATTTATTTGATATTGTTATATTAATTAAGGATTATAATTGTTTTTGTGTTGTTTACTATTAATTTTTTTAGGTTACATTTGTTTTGATTATAATTCTTTCAACATTTATTGTGATAATTGGTCCTAGTGCGTTTCTATGAAGCTGAAGAGGTTGTTTGTTTGAACGCGCTAATCTCATGAATTAAACCGTTTATTAAAACTTATTCACTAATAGGAAGCTATATTAATCCTGAGCGCTACTTTTATAAAAAAATATTTCACGCTGAGCCGCAGGTAAAAGCTTAGTATCTCATATTGCACAAATAAAACCTGTCTACTTAATGTCTAGTTTCCAATAATGTATAAATTTATCGCACATTAACACTCATTAAGGACGGGTGCGGACCCACTCGTCCCCTAAAACTCGTACCCTAGAATAAAAGTTGTAGATTCGTCACCTATTCATGTGCCCATTCGTCCCCTGATAGGAGACCAGTTAATATTAATTTATTTATAAGGTACCCTTTCGTCCCTCGTCGTCGTTATCAAAATCACACGAAGAAACATGATAAGCGAGTACAGGCATGTACGATTGTGTAAAAGGCATAACCGTCTGTGAGTGGCCACCGTCCCCGGTAATCCTAAGTGATCGGTTTATTTAATGATTTCTTATGTTCACGCGAATGTTAGGCGCGGGCCACTCAGAAAGGTCTTGGGGCGCAGACATGGCACGGAAGGGGCGCCGTCGTAATTTTTAAAAATATCGAAAACACGAGGCACGGTTGTGACGCTGGGCGCCGCAAGAGACGGCGGTTTTCAGCTGTCGGATTTGACACGATAACATGTCTTTTTGCGAAGATGAAAATGTCTTACCACTGGTGTATCTCGCTAATATACAGAGAGTTATTGTAATACTCTGGTCTGTTATAATTATAGAGAACTGGATGATTTTCAATTAAACTAAAAAATTTACGTTGAATACATAATCGTCCCGCATTTTCACTTATTCTTAATATACAATGATCTTCCTTCTCTAAACACCTCGCAACTACTCAAGGACGTAGCTAGTTTTTTGTGACAGCGACGCGCGAATGCCAGCACTCGCGCCCCACCCCGCCCGCACGGGATCCCGTACATCGGCGCACGCGACGGTGCCCCGTCCTTTTTGTATGTTTATAATAGGGTGCGCGTCATGTCTGTGGCATGTCCGCGCCTTGATTTTTCTGTATGTTTTGCATCACGACATTTCTATAAATTTTTATTTTATGTTTGGTACCTCAGAAAACGCTCATTTATGGACCGATTTGGAAAATTCTTTTATTCGAAAGAGTATATATACCTCCAGATTGCTCCCATAGATTTTATTTTCAAAATTGCTCCAGGAGTTTGGTTTTAAAACTAAAAACTAGAATAATTATGTTCAAGTGAATGATATCGCGAATTTTGCTTTCTTGTGACATTTTTGAAATGTTTTTGCGTTGGGTTTGGTTGAATGTATTTCTTATATACTTATACATATAGCATAACACCTTTTCCCCGTGTCAGGGGTAGGCAGAGGCGTCAATTTTCGTCACGATAGTCGTATTGCGTGCGAAATACATTAGTTGTGTTTTGGTATTAGGTTTTGGTTGAGGCTACTTCTTGCATACATACGTATATATATAAAGGTGTGATGCTATATATAACTAGCATCAGACCTTTTCTCCTTTCAGGGGTAGGCACAGGGTAACACCTCAGCGCAATAGGCGTGTCGCTAGCGAAACATATCAGTTATGTTTTTGCTTTAGGTTTGGTCGAGTCTATTTCTTACATACTTATATATAGCATAACACCTTTCCTCATTTTCAGGGGTAGGCAGAGGCGTAAAATTTTAGCACGATAGTCCTACCACGCGGAAAACATATTAATTGTGTTTTTGCGTTGGGTTTAGTTGACTTTTCTGCTTACATACACACATATATATGTAGCATCACACCTTTTCCCCTTTTCAGGGGCAGACAGAGGTGTAACAACACAGCTCGATAGTCGTAATAAATGTGATACTTATATAAATTTAATGAATTTTATTTATGCCTTTAGCACGCGATTGTACCACAGTTAAAGAGCTTAAAACAAAAAAATACTCTATAGGAGGGGACCAGTAGGCACTAAAAATATTACAGGGGACGAGTGGGCACAGGGTACGAATTTCAGGGGACCAGTGGGTGCCGAGCCTTAAGGACAGGTGATTGTGCAAAAAAAGACATTAACTTTTCCTTTTAACGGAAACGTCACTGTGGATTTAACGCCTCTGTATTTTATGGCTATTTCCGTGTGCTCATCAATTCTTCAAAAATCCGTACAAATCTCTTCCAAAATCTTGGTCGGTGGTATCCCAGTTTCCATTTGGATTTTGTTTGTTTTTCTTAGTTGCGATGCTTTTTATTTTGGTTCACGTACTAATGGCTGTATGGTCAGATGTATGTCTAGAATATGTTTTAGAAATATTTTGACTGAAAGAACAAATGAGTGATTTCTAAAATAGTAACTTTTGTACACGCTTCACGTCCATGCTTGTACGATTTTAGAAAGACTGGACTAAGTGGCCGCATTTCCACTGACTAGTGCATTGTACATTAACAATGACATAACTTTCATGGAACAGACGTTGCCATCCGAGACCTGGCATCGTCGACGATAAAACGTTTTAGCCTAACGAAGCGTCCCCTTACACATGAAATTCTCACAGATCCATTAATCTCAACATAACAGTTAGTAAGAATTTGGTCGGTGTATTGGCACGAAAGGCTGGACGCGCGCCCGGTGCCTGTACGAAGCCAGCTTGCACCAGTGACACGCCGCGCACGTTCAACGAATGCGCAATTTGCCGCCAATGATGTATTGTTCGTATGCGTAATTTAATAAAACGAGATATTAACATAAATGCGGTTTAGTTGGCCATTACTGTCGGCTAGTTTCAAAGGCTACTTTGATTGGGTGTTTCATGTTCTTTTGTTGGCCTGTGCTGCTTTACAAAGGGCTCGTAACCCAAACGTGGTCGAGTCTTAAAGCATTTTTTGTGTAACGTAACCATGTGGGTTATGCTGATATTGAAGTTAACATGTATACAGATGTAGCGATGCGTACGTTTGGGTTGATACAATTATGCCAGTTGGCTCCTGTGGCGTACGCCGCACCGGCCGCCGCATGTGTCGTGACGGCAACCCGAACCGAATCCACGGCCCCGGGGCTCGCCAACTTGCGATCACAGTTCGGTCTAGTTAGATTGTGGGTTTAATCCAATTTGATGTTCATGAACTACTGTTGATACACGCCGCCGACGGTCTCTCGCTGTAGAAATGAAAATTTATCGCTGCCTTTGGATTTATGCCGTTTATTTTGTGCCACGCTTTGTGTAGTGCTATGGGATAAATCACTCCATACTCCGTGATGTATTGTTGTCACGGCGATGCATAAATTGTGATGTTAATAAGAGTACACTAAACAGAATAATTGATTAGTTTGCTAAAGTTAATTAAGTTACATCCCATACACATACATAGACGAAATTTTACGTGTTATTAAACCGACAGTCTAGAATATCTTTTTAAGTAACAATCAAATATTATATGTCGTAAAATGTGCAGTAACTTAAATTTATTTTTCATACCAAAATTGAAACGAAATATAATATATTTAGTAAACATTGTGCAGTAAGAAGAATATAATATTTGCAGAACCTGCAATATACGATCAAGTTTCCAAATGTCACGTGTGTTACAAAATTACAAAATAAATTTGATAAATGAAAGCTTTAGATATATTGTTTCAAACAGGCAAGGTCAAGCGAAAGCTCGTGTTTATCTGATATCTTTGCATTATATTCCAATTATACTAGCATAATTAATAATTACAGTTAAGTATAATTCCAGTAACGTTATACTTCAAGTACAAATGACATAGACATTGGAGGCTGTCTGGCTTCAAGGCAATAACACCTTTCATTTTTGGCAATTAAGTATGTTTTTTATTTTCTAGACCATAATGATAATAAATTTGTTTTAAGTTGCGTTGAAGTATTTATATTTTAATTTTCTTTTTTTAAGACTAAAGTAATAATAAAGATAACTATAGCAAAGATTATAATTAAGCGAATTTAGATTGTTTTCAATCTCGCTCTCCCCCTATCACATATGGGACGGTTCATATTTGTCGAAATGGGTGCCCTGGTTGCGCCTTCGGGGATAAATGCGTGATGTGTGTAAGATTTTATAATTTCATTGGCCTTGACTGAATGTCTAAAAATTTTAGATATTCTATAAAAGCTAATAGAAATGTAGATTCGTTATAAAAATATTTAAACATTGTCTTTGGAAGACTAGGGGTTTGTTTTCACAATTGCTAAATTAATGCTACTACGGGTTACTATTCACATATACGTATTACCTGACCAAATACAAAAGCTACACTAATCCATGCTCCCAAATAGATGGTAATAAAATAAGTACTATCTACATTAACTGTTAAATACGATAACTGTCATGTAACATTTACTTGAAACTTGTTTAAAAGACTTTTAATCTGACTATTTACTTCATAAAAGTCATGAATATTTCTAATGGTAGTGTAAAAATTATGTCACAAAAATCAGGGACATTACTAATTCTAGGGTAAAAACTGATGTAAAACACTCGAAGATTATTGGCTTTCGGTCGGCGGTGCAATGGACAGGCGACAGACCCGCTCAGAGCCACGCGTCAGTTTTGTTTGTTTTTACACTAAACGGCGTCAACCCCGTGTCAGTCTTCGCGCCAGGCTGACCGCCTGACCTATTTCCACGTGTGAGCACAAAAATAAATGCTTGTGCTTAATACGATCCTCTAACAAATTCGAGTGGATTAATCTTCGTCCTAAAACATTAGTGATGAAATTTGTGTTGATAACAGAAAAAAATTACAATTCATCATTTAAGTTATTTTTTGTTTTCATGTGATTGGGGAATGGAGAATGGCCATGTTATCTTAAATAATTATTTTAATATTGTTATCGAGGATTTTAAGTATAATGAGGTTTCTTAAATTAGAAAAACCCATATAATGATTACGTACAACAGCATGTTATCGTTCATAGATATTACTGGTGTTATTAGAGAATTATAAAAAGCCGACCCCGCCTTAAAACCGATTCCGCGGTGTCTTGTTTATTTGTATTGAATGTTTGCCGTGTTGAGCGGATTCCATTTATTGGCGGCCAATAAAGAGCCGAATAGCCTTATATTTCGAGTCAGCGTTTTAATACGCTTTTTTTTGTTTGTGTATCGATGAATTAAAACAAATCGTTGGAGTAGGAAGTGAAAGGACGTCGTTGGAATGTATATAGGTGGATTGCGCAAGCCTCTATAATGTTTCTCTTTCTCTGACGCATTCGTGCAAATTTTACTTTTACTTATTAAGATAGTTGGCCGATTGCCGTTGGAAACTTTTTTGATGCAATTAAGATTTCGAGCGATTGTCTCTGTAGTTCGGACGTTCTCAGAGATTTAATTGCTTCGCACCTTTTTTCGTTTCGTTGTTTGAGGTGCGATTGTGCATTCATTTCAACCTGATTAGAGTAATAATCTACCGACTTTTATTTTTAAAGTCTCTAATTAGTTTTGTTATTTAATAATATATTTTTTTGTTTCAGGTACGTATTTCTGCAATTACATGTAATTCGAATGTCGCCTTGTGGCGCATTGGAGCGGCACAGTTGAAGTTGTCACCGCGGGTAGCGGTTCAATTTCGTCGAGCAAAGTTGAGACCAATTTTGTCGGACGTCGAGCACGAATAAAAAGTCGGCAAGTGCAATAAGTGCCACCATCAATGTCGCGTTAGCGCCGACACAATAAAATAGAAAGTTGATTCGTTTGGTGGAAATAGCAGCTATCACTTCGGGTGTCGGCCCTCGAACGAAATGCCGGGAATGTTCGGCTTCAGATATCTCACTTATTACTTTGTTGGCTGTAACTTTCTTGTTATTAGTGGAGAATGGGGTGTAATTTTCCGAGCGGCAACTACATAGTTTATTCATTCCGTGCCGCTTTACGAGATGTTATTAAAACTTGGAAGAGTCACGCTAGTACAATGTAAAGTGTTCATTGTTCATTGTATCATGTCTAGTAGGTATTAATTGTGTGACCCATTTTCTGTAATAGACTACGAACGATCGATCAACGAGCAATAATAAAATTATTTCAATAACAAAATTAGAATAACTACAAACCATATGTATGTTTGATAAAACGTTCACTTTTACTCTTCTTCTACATTTCATTTGAAGGACATATTATTGAAGAAAAAATCAGTTAACATATTGTTTAAAAGTAATAATAAAGCATTTATCTCTCACTACACTATTTGCAATGGATCAATATTATATATTAAACGCAAGATGTTTTAAGCCCCGTGTATTTATAGTTTCGCCTTTATACAACAAACTTGCAACAGTGACAAATTGTTTGAAGATACGTGTGAATAATAAATATTTCTCAGCATTCAATTGCGTGCCGGGTGCGGAGTGCGGACGGGATGCGCTCGCGGTCTCCCCGAACGGACCACGTCTGTCACCACATGTCAATATTGCACGAGGACATGCACAAGTTTCGGTGCGTTGTTTCTTGCGTAAAATTTTGCATAATCGTAAACGTGACCACTTACGTGAACGTGTTGGCGTATTGTTTGCATAATTTGATCAAATACTAGTGGTATAGCGCTGGCCGCGACTCCCGTGCCTGTAACTAAGCCGGTTGCAAGTGGGCAACGTCGGCGGGCTTTAGTCTTATGCCGCTAATCCCGTGTAATCCACACGAGTTTCCCCAGTGTGCAATTAACATGTCGCTGCCTTTTATGAGCACTCGGATAATCCGAAGCACATTTTAACAAGAACTATTTGAAATGTAATTTGTTATTGCTTCAATAGCGTTATTTGCGGTATTACTGATATAAGACCTATAGGTTTACGTATTTTTGTGTTGCATATACTTTAATACATATAAATTAAAGTACATTATCGAGCTGTGATCGCAGCGTCCTCGTGTACACTGCAAACCTTGTACGAGGTCAGTTTTTGTTTCGTAGATCGGAACTATGCCATCAACATCGTTACTTTATGGTGTCGAGGCTACAGTAACATTCAGACTGTAGCTAACTGCAAAAAGGCCAGTTTTATTTAAAAATAACAAGTTACGTATCTTTCTTGACATGTGCATTTTATGTTCACATGTTTCTGTGATATCATTCATGATGCCGGTAGGTACTGCATGTCATAGAAAGCAATGTAGTGACCGATATTTTCGTTACATCAGTGATCGAAGGGCTATTTGGTGTTATCATCCGGTATCCGGGCACTGTAATTCGTGTCTCTATTCGCTCGGTCACGCGTCATTACCGGAACATAGGCCACGTGCAGCAGGCGCGGACTCTCAAGGCGTGCGAAATCGAGAGTCCGGCCAAACGGCTGGCACCGTTCACTTTCACTACCTACATAGGTTGAAACTTAGCATTATCTTATAAGTCCGAAACGCGGCTCGAGACCAAGTTTTGTTTTGCCCATTTAATGTGTTGTGGTTCGCTTGTACCTGTTGCCAACTGGCGACCACTCTACTGTTCTAATGGTGAGTGACGTATACTTAGTTAATTTAGTGTGCATTTTAGTTCAGCCAGTTTTGAATTATACAGGATATGAGAAAGAATGGTTATAATGTTTATTATATCTGATCGAGAACGTTTTATATTGGACTGTGGCAGTTTCTACGCAATAATTGCCGATACCGAGTTTAAATAATTCATTTTTAAACACTTAAACGTTTCGTGTTACGAAATTCTTATTTAATAATCGGATACATAAATTATTTATAGCCTCTTGAAATTTTATAGCATCATTTGGAAATTTTGCTTTTATATTTTGGCTGTGCGTGTTTCGTCATAACATTCATTGTTTAAAGCTATTTCGGAAACAATGTTACCCTTTCTGTGATTATTACAAATTAATGGTTTGTGTAACCTATTGGCAATGGAATTTTGCAGAAATAATGGTGTATAATCAGTAGTAATGATATGAGTTATTCGCCAAGGGAGCTCCTCCCTAGTTTGTGTGGTGCTGGCATTTGAGACGGGTCACGATTCGATCCACTCAGACCTTCACGGCGTCTTTAATACACACTCCCAACTATTTAAATATCGTTGACTCTTCAAGCATTCCATTATCAAATTTGAGGTCACCTTTATATCTCTCGAGAGAGTAACAACATTCGCGGTGTTCGTGAACTTTGATTCGATAACTAACATTTAGTATCACGGGTTGGAAGTTACAACTTTTATTTGCCTTCTCTATCTCGCTGGGGACGCGTCATAATGTAAAGTAAGATTAGCACCGCCCGTACTATTGTTTATATTTCAGTTCTATTCTAAGCCAATTTACATAATGGGGATGACATTATACGTGACCGCCGAATTCGATTTAAACTTATATTTGCCAAAGAGAATGGTACACATTACGACAATTTACAGTGGTTGCGTAATAAATAGATTGTATTAGATATGGCGCCCTTTGAATCGGCGACCTTATAGTGGCTACCTTTATTGGGACGTGAATATTCGTCCTTCAAAGCAGGATGTCATACAATAGTGTCAGGTAGTTGACACCTTGTTAGAGAGGTCGCCCCCTTTTGAATCTTACCTTCATTGTATAGAGACGGGTCCGCTATTCTATTTCAAACGAGCCTCATTCCATTCGACAAATAGACACCTACTTAATTGAAATCATGTATAGTTGGCCGGCTAATGTGCTCGCATTTCGAACACGCATTGTTTGAATGGCATTTACATCTTTTTGTATCAGATTCAGGATTATGATCAAAGAGTCCAGCAGGGCAGACGTGGGTGCCGCAATATCGGGTGACAAAGGTTTTTGCGACGCTATTTGGAGCGATTTTTCTTTGTCAGGAAATACTGAAACAAGTTTGCCTTTTATGTCGGTAATAAGTGTAACAATTTAGTTTGTCGTATGTGGGCCTCTGTACTGTGTAGCTGTCTCAAACATGCCACCTCTTAGTCTATATTTCACGGTCGGTGCGGCGGCAGCCGGCGGCGGCGTCAATCGTTCAATGTCAAATCGACCACTGGCGCGATCTTGCGTCCTCAACGGCACCTACATAAAGAAATGTATTCTATCTATCTTCGAGAAATGCAATTAGAACGGACGCATTTCACTCGCATTGTGCAACAATGGACGACGCTGTTGGGTTATTAATTGGACCTACTTACGCAAAAGGGAATCAACCCACACAATGATAGTTTTGAGAAAAAGCTGTTTTTGTCCAATTTTTGTATACAAGACAATTGTTTGTTATTTTGGACGAAAAATATTTACAATATTGTAAAAATACTTTATTCTATCTATACAAATATAATATTGATGAAAATCATTTAACATAATTAAGGAATTTAAAAATAACTCAATGGTTCCTTTTAGCAAAACTATTTCTGTGTGGATTGATCTCTTGTTAATTTTTTTATCTTAGAATAATTCTATAATAAAAGTATAAAATGTCATATTTATTTAATATATTTTACTGAAAAAAATATTTTTATTTATTTCCACATACAACTATTTTACAGGTAATACCCAATACAATAGCGTAGTACAATAGTTATGTAAAATAAAATTCTTATATTAAAATGTTTTGTGGAATATCAAAAATTACTTAATCTAAATATTATTCTACTTCAAAAATCAGACTGACCCGAAAAACCTTCCAGATCGTCTTCTATATTTGCATTTTCGTCAAGCTTGACGTAAAAATCATGTGAGTCTTATGGGATGGTTCTTTGTAAAAACAAAACAATTTCGTAGATTTTTTAGATTTTCCGGTTACCATGGGGCTTGGATCTTGTTAGTTTATTGAACAACTAGTGTTATGTGGGTTGGTAAACTTGTGTTGAAAACGGTTTGTTCAGTAAAATTGTATCATTTTGATCTTTACAGAGAGGATAGAAGGTACATTTTGAAAGCTCTCTACATACTTAACTCGATTTTGGCACATGTGTGTATTGGTTCCTGTTTGCATAAGTAGGTCAATTTATATATTTATTTTTTTATGCAAAGAGATATCATTCGGGCTTGCGGCGTTTGTAAAAGTCGACGTTTGTTGTCCATTCTTATCGAATCGATTGTAGCGAATGGATAAAAGTTAGCGTTGGGATCGTTGTTAGTTGGTTAACCTGTCGTTCTCTCGTCGTGTTCAATCATTCACGTTGTGCAGTAGCCAATCTAGTGTCAATACGTCGAGGCATCCATCTCGGCTTAACGACTATCGCCATTCATCAACAAACATTTCTCCGTTTAGAAAACAGACAATTTATAACTCGTGATGAAACTTTCTGTGGCAATTAGAGGCGCGTTTTGGTTTTATTACATAGATCAGTTATAGTTATTTTTTAGTTTGGTCAACAGTGGCAGTATACTTCTAAGCGACCTATAAGGCCTTTGTTTAAAGACAATCGTTTAGTTACTGGATTGTTTTCTATTTGTAAAACCATTACTTGTTTCTGATTGCATTTGCGCTCGATGGTATATTTCAGATTTAACTAACAGGTTTGCTGATCGCATCTGAGTCTACACCTCTTTGGGAAAGCAACCACGACATGATTGTGTTAGTTATGAATTGCGAAAGCAACAAGCGAGAGGGCTCAAAGTATCGGAACGCGTTAATCAGGCGGCGGTAGGGAGAGCATTTGGCAAGCGCCAGCAGTAGCGAGTTACGCAAGACCAATGTCCTTATGACCAAGTTACCGTAACTTTCGACTTTGCTACATGTTTATAACATAATATTATGTTTATTGTATTTATTTATTTACACACACAGCCACGCAGGTTACACCCAATTCGATTGGCGGAATTATAATAACAATAACTTACAACTATATTCTATAACTATTTATAAAAATAAATTATCTAACTTATCTTATAATAATAAGTATTGGTTATATCTATATACGTAAGTAGAGTCTACCCATGTGTTCGTTATGGAAATATTGTTGAACAGATTTTCATGCAATCTCTAATATGTTACATAAAATTTGAAAAAAACACACGCGGATGTACTGCCTGTATAGATCATAAGGAATTATTTATTAAAAATCGATTCTATTATAGCAAATATTATCGCAATTCACAAATTTATTGCCTTTTTGTAATAGCAATGTTATAATATTTTAAACGTACCACTGTATTCAAATAACGTTGAACAAATACAGCTTAAATGTGTATGCCAGTCAATTGGGACAGCCTGTTTATGCAGGTATTCATCAGCCAGCTCTCACGTATGTACTAAAAGTGGACCTAGGGATAAAGTCCCCGAGTGAATGGCAACATTCTGTATTGAACGTAATTGCGACGCTGCTTATTGTGTGTACATAGCCCGTACAATCCTCGCATCGACCTAGTAACAGCCGATTCTACGAGTTCGCTAAGGTTAACAACGGACTAGAACTTTGGATACATGTAAATTGTAGTACTAATGGGACGAAGGTAGACAGAAGAGCTCTTATATAATGGTAAGATATCTATTTAATTTGTATACCAACTTACCTTACCCAAACCCCGATGTAGTATCAGCGCAATAGAGATGGCTCGAGTTTTCATTAGACGACGAAAAAGCCACCGTAACTGTCCCTCCATGTCTACCTGCATGAGCTCAGCGTTGGCCGAAATCTTAAACCCTCGCTATGCTACGCAGCAGTCCGTATTCAAATTTGGAACAATTTAATACAACACCGATATAAGATTAAAACACAGGTATCAACAACTGGTTCGTTTACAACATAAATCACAATTGATAATAATTATCCGTCCGCGTCCGCACGTATTGTTTGTACCGAATATTAAGTAATGAATTTATTTTACCATCGCGCTGTATCTCGTCGGTCACGGGTGAATTACTGGTGAAATTAAACTCGGCCCGTAGCTTGCGAAATTCATCCGGCCTTTTGAATAATGCAAACGCTTTATTGAACCGTATGTACATGTTGTGCGTTCCAATTTCGAATGTTACCTATCTTTTTTTAATTTAACTTAATGCCGCTGGTCGCGGAAGATCGTATGTGCGCAGGAGCGGACGAGCGGAGGTGTGGGTAAAGGGCGCTGCTCAATGTACTGTGGGTTCTGTATGGATTTCTCGAATGGTTAAAGAAGAAAATACACTGTAAAAGACCACACACTAAGGTTTGTTTTGTGTCCATCAAGAACTCACGCCACACCATTTAGAATGTTTGGCTTTCATAATATTAGCCTGCAAGGTTCAAACCAGTGAATTTTCATGTCACAGTCATTAAATCGCTCGAGTGCCTATTGCCCAATAGTAAGTTTACTCTTAACCAGTAGACAATTTGAAAACAACCTGTTCCCCAGACTCGAACCCACATCAGACGTAACATTACGTTCGCAATATTTGCGTGTTTCTAACTGACCGAGGTTCGCTTGTAATGTTGTAAATACTGCAAAATAAAACGGTTAACAGTAGAGGGATAATCGCTCGGTTTTAAAGTCGGGTTGTGATCACGGCAACGAGAGACTATTAGCTATGTTTACACACCAGATTTTTATATTCTACTGTGGATATGAATTTCGCTTTTTTATTATGACAATAAAATGTCGTTTCTATAGTCGATATAGCTGAGCTAGTACATACTGTATTATTCAAATGCACTGCAATCGACCCTACAAAGGTTAAAATTAAGTCAAATCCTTTCTGACTTATGCTTAAAAAGTAGTGTTTAAGGCCCATTTAATATTGGTATGGAATTATCATAAAAGATTGGACCAGCCTAATGAGTAATATTCATAATTACATAGTGTAAAAATACTTTAGGCTAACAAAAACGCCGCGGTGATAATTGGGTTTGGATACAAATTGTCATAGGATGACACATAATGTATTTTTTTAATATACTCGAACATATTAATTAGAACAAAAGCCATGCAAGTAAGCGACGGCTCTAGGCAATACGACAAACGCATACCCACGAGGGCACAAGATTTAAGACTGGCGTTAGTTACTCCCGATTACGGTTGAATTATGGCGGCCATGTTGTTAGCGATAATGGTTCGTACGTATGTACGTATGTATACGCATTATGAATTTATATGTTTGCTGTGAGACGACGGGATAACCTCTACAGCACACGTGGTGAAAAAACCTGGAATAGTGGTTTGTTGTTCGGGCTCGGGCGTTCCGAGGTCATGCTGTTCACCTGGTGATTATGGACGGTAAAACTTATCATAATTCCTTGCATAATACATGTTATGATATGGTAATGAAACTCCTCGTGATTTTAGGTAGCTACAGTTCATTCCAATTATCTAACCCACCCAATGATAAAAAGTTAATGTGATTCCTAATATTATCAGGCAGTTATATAAAAAACTTTTATAAAATCTGGTAGAAAGTACCACACGCTGAAAACCAAAGTGTAAGGTTATTCCTAATATTATTCATGCAGTTATATAAAAAAACTTTTTTAAAAACTCTGACAGAAAGTTGGTACCAATCATTTAAAAAACACCTCGATACGACTAGACTTTAAAAGATGAATATCAGTCTCGAAGGATCTCCAAAAGGTTAAAACCGTACGCGGATTTACGATGTGGGTTAATGTATCGGTAAAATGTATCGCTCTCTGTCTTTCATTTAAATTCCCGACGACATTCATCACAAAACAATGAATTATATGACGTGGGAATATAAATTCCATTTTACGTTGTCGAACGCGCGTAGTTTTTTTTTTACGGCACATTCATCAATATTCACGCCATTTGATCTAAACGCTATGTATCGAGCTAAACAATTATTTTGCTTTGTTTAGTGCGTGCGATGTTTTAAATATTGCCAGCCGTTGAGCCGTGACAACATTTTTGATCGAAAATGTCTGGCTATACAGTTTTTTTTAGTTTTGGATGCCATAGTTCATTACACCTGATACCGTATAACTATTATGAAAATAGTAGATATTTGAGTGTTTACTGAATGTGTTCTGCATTCTATTATGTTGAAATATTGTTACTATAATTAGCAGTAAATATATGCATTGGAGCTAATTAACAAAACAATCTTAAATCAAAAATCTAGTTTCATCTAGCGATAAAAGTCGAGAGTTCGACGTTGAAGTATGCCACAGCGCATCCACTTTGACATTTACAAAACACGATCGCAACTTCCAAGTGTTTAGGCAAGAACAAACGTTAGATCGCATTCGTCCACGCTCCTGTATAAATCCATCTGAATTCGAGCGTCGACAGTGCGAGGACATTACATCTCCTCGTAGTAAATCAGGCAGTGTGTTAGGGGAGCGCTGGCGTAGTCCGCACAGCTGCACTGTGACAATAAACGGCGATATAGCTGTTTGGAATGAGCCGCCTCCGTTCAACGGAATGGGATAAATTGTAAGAAACTAATACCGGAATGCAGTTAGATGCTGATCCTTCGAAACGTATGATGTCAATAGATCAGGGGTCCTATATACATTGCCTTACTTCTGTGGCTATGCAGTTGTGTTATATTTTGTTGAGTATTGAAGGACGTTTTCTATGTTTGATGAGATGTTGCTAACTTGACGGTAGCCCATAACTGCCCAAAAATAGTAACAGAACCATTCAAAATTATTCTGAATTATAAATGATAAAGCTTCTGAGAAGTATTCATTCAAATATCATAATATCGTAGTGTCGTTATGTGCATAACTGGGCTTTATATATAATATACTTTGTGTTAAGTTCCTATACGTTTATTATTTTAAATGACGTCATTTCGTTAACTATTGTGACGTTGTAGTATACCACCATTGTTTGAAACATTTTTTTTCTTTTAAATATGATCTATAAACAGTGCGGTAATGGTTAATGGTAACGTCAGAGTCGGTATCTCTATGACGCACTTTCAACGAGGATAAAACATTACGGCATCCTTCACTTCATAAATTGAAACATAAACATAAGAGCTTGATGGGGATAATGTGAAATTAAATGTTTCCTAGAGTACGTGCTTGAAGGATATCATACGGATTTATCTGGTTAACTGCAGACAACATAAAAAGTAAGTGGGTATGTAAAAATTAAAGGGCACTTTATAATATCATTTTATTTATGCCGATTCTCATAGTAGAATAGGGTTGAGTTCCCAAGTCCTGTACAAATTCCGTGGCCGAGGAATTTACATGGAAAAACATCTAATTTTTAATGGTTCTATTTAAGGATCCAACATAGAATACATTAGTGTTTACTGGCGAAGAGCCCATATAATTCGATTTCACTCGGCTTCACTTTTGTAATTTATGTCAAATATATTAATCATTAGAACTATTTGCAGACCGCATTTATACATATTAGTATCTATATTATGTTGTGTCGGGTACCTTTTTAAAACATTTAACCCTTCGCCATTGCCAATGTATCAGGTTAAGAACGCTGACGATTGTCATGAGAGTTATAGATTTTTTTTTTAAATCGTATCGGTGTAATTGTTTCATATATTTTGTTCACGGTTTTCCGTGCGAGATTGTTATCGCGTGACATTGCTCCTATTTCCACAAATATGTCACCGGGGCCAGAAAAACGAGCCGCCCGCCTCTCTGTACGTGTCAGTTTTTCTCTATCTGCGATATGACATATGGCGGATTGCGAATAAATAATACGATACGCCGGCTTTTTTAATGCGCGTTTGTTTTGACGAGGGATAAAGTTGCGCCCGTGCTGTTTGCACCGCAGCGTGCGACGCGACGTCCGTAATCGATATTTTATATGTTATTCGATAAATCGCACATCGGCTATCGCGTTAGCGTGTATTGTGCACTCCAAGGTCCGCTGTGTGCGATGTGCGGCGTCCTGTGTACACTGTGCAGTCAGTGTACGCGCCACTCGCGGCAAATGTTATCTTTCAAAACATACACAAACACAATCTCCGGACGTAATCCGATCCGCGCACGGTTTTGATTTAATGGCGACATTAATACGACCAAAATACATTAGAGTTGTTTCAGTGGGCTAATCCATAATTATCGGCGTAATGTATTGCGACCGCGTTGTCGCTTATTTGTTTGCGAGCGCGTGACTACCGTAATTACAAATTGTGGTCGCGCTACCGATACTGTCTGTTTGAACAGCCCCGGTCCGATACAGCGTCCACGCTCCACCACTCCACTGCTTCACGTGGCAGTTTATTTTTCTGATGGTCGCTATTCATATCGACTTATGAACGACTCGTAAATTACAATAAGTCAATCGACGCTAAAACACATACAGCTATTGCGTTTATATTAAGCTGAAGTTAAAATATCATTTGCAGTCTGTAAACATAAAAAACAAATATATAGACAACACAATAGCGAATAACTAATCGCCTTTCCTCATGGCCGTTAAGTTAAAATTACAAATTGGTATTTAACAAACACCGCTCCCCGAGCTAACAGTTTAAAATACGCCCCGGGAGCGGGGTAAACCTAATTTATAATATAGCAGTAAATTATGCAATGAATTCCCGGTTGAAATTTCCTCGTCGCGAGTGAGAATGGTCGGTGGCCCGAGCGGAGTCGGAGGTAAAGTTCACCTGGGCGGGTCGTGAGGGGCGAGCCGTGCCCGGCGATCCTGCACAGCGGAAAAGGAAGCCATTGTTCAGCTAATGTAGATAAAATTACATACTATGCAACATTATATAGGCTATAAGTTGTGTAATTTTCAATTATTGATTATAATTTATTCATGTCATGGTTCGATAAATATAGTATAAACTAATCAAGTGGTGAGTGTTGTACAGATATAAAAAATATCCAGGAGCTGTAAAGCAGGCTTTTAAATATGGTTTTTAAGGCATTGTTAAAATTATAGTAATGATATTTGTAATTCTATTAATCTGGCAGTATTTTTGGAGTTTGATAATAGAATTTAAATTAAATCAAAGTGCTTGTCGCTTATCATTTGGGACAATCTCGCACAAATTTCACATACATCGAAGAAATTTAGTGGAATTCTAGTATCAAGCAATTTTAGTTATACGAATTTATGCGGTTTAGACTAAATTCTGGAAGAAAGTAAATAACACTAGTATTTTTTTAGTCTTCCTAGCTCTTGGACTTGCTCCGTCTGTTTTAACATCCATTCTCAGGATCAAAATTAGGCCATAGCATTCTGGTTCTTATGAGTGAAAGTTTTTTTTTAATCAGTTATGTAGTTCCTTTGTTTCATCCCCTATTTTAAACATGCAGGAGATGAATTTCTAAAGATCCTTTAGAGGTCACTTACGGCATTTAAGTATCATTTGTGCAAATTTTCATGCTTCACCCAGCGGTTTTGACTGTGGTCGATCAGTCAGTTTCCTCTAATATGGCGTAGATAGGTATGTAATAGGAACTTAAATACATCAAAACAGGTTAACAAGCAAACCTGAAACCCGTATTTCTTGTTATTGCTAAATCAGTAATCGATTGACAGACCTATAGCATTGGAATGCAAATTTTCAGATTAAAGTGGCCAATGCAAATATCCATCTGGCACAAAACTATATTTGGCAGAGTTTGCCTAATTCCTATAGTATTAAGTCAAACTATTTTGTTATTATATTAAGACTTATCAAACTAACATAACTGCTCCACTCACTCCCCAAGTGATGGTAGAGATAACGCGTTTTTGGTCCGCAAAAAAAATAAGACTATACTGGTATATATAGATTTATTAGGAAGTCTAAAACTCTAATAAGTGAAGATATTTTATGCTCTTTCATTTTATCGCAAAAACTAAAAAGTGCACAAATAAAATTTCATTAATTTTGTTTTTGAAACGAGTATCGTTGTCTCTAAACATTGCATCTTACTTACCATTAGAATTCATTGTCCACGACTTATCCGGGACTTTGCCGATTGTTTCTCAAGCTAATCTTCCTTACCGAGGCTTACCTGTCTTAATCGACTTAAGCCTCGGTAATAAACGCTTTTGTTAAATAAAATGTAAAGGGTGCCAATTGATGTCTTATTTTAATGGTTGGTAAATTATACTTAAATTATGGGTAGAAAAGTTTTTTTTTAAATATATGATACGTTATGTGACAATTATCATTAGGTATGTGTTTAAATTTTTTACGAAATAAATTAAAAACCGGTTATAATGACATTGAAGGGACCGCCTTAACTGGACGTTATATTTAATAGTTGTTATAAACGATACACTTATTTATACCTATATTTCTCGGGACCTTGCCATTCAGTCTTAATAACCGATGTCATTCTAACAGTTCTTACGGTATATCACTACGTAATACTATTCAATGTTCTGTGATATTACGTAATTACTAGATTAGAATACTAGATTCTTTAGTTTCTATGTCTCGAAAGAATACCGCTGAATATACACCACATTTACTCCACGTTGAATAAATAACTTACGCAACTGCCGTTTCAGGTGATATCGATTACGCGGCCACTGATTACATGCATTTAAAAACCCGTAACCGTTTTCCTGTACAGATTTCCATCAGGTTGGAAATGTGCGAAAGTGTCGTGTACGAAATTGCCTCTGAGCGGCAAAAAAAAAAGGAAAAATAAGGCGACATCCGCTCGAGCCGACGGTCATTACGTTAATGTGAGACTAAACTTGATTGATGATCCCGCGCGTCGGTAGGGGGCGCGGGTGCCACCTCGCACTGCTATTTCGCTTCTATAGTGACTAGGATCTGAGTCCCAGCTTTAATTGTCACGTGATGTAAGCTCTCCAAGGGTTCTCACTAGTTTTAAGTGATTTTGTTTCATAGTTATCGTATTAAACAGGTAATGTAGAGAGTACACATTTATTTGGGACCGTAGCTAAGAGTGTGACTTTTATATTTGGTTGGCTTATTCGTTTATGTGGCGAGTTGTCTCGGATATTCTGATACAGGCCCTTAGTTTGATATGAGTAATTTGATGTGACTTTTAATTCGTTAATAAAAACTTGTCGAATTAAAATAAAAGAGATTTATATTTAATGTTTTGATTTTTTTATTATATTCACATTGATGGGATATGAAAAATCATTTGTTAAAGATGAAGGGTTCCTCTTAAATGGTTGTTAAAGACCAGAGGCGATAAGTTAATGTCATTTGACACACTAGATAAGTAATTTTTCCTCTTGTATTATATATAATTTGTACAAAAAGCATAGTACATACCTGTTGGCAAAATGTCATATAATTTGTATAAAAAGTATATGTATATACTATATACCTGCCTAAAATGTCTCGCGAGTCCGTGACCTTCATGCAAGTGATTTTTAGTCGGGTCACGTTTTATATACCAACGCAGTTGTTTTTAAATTCAGTTTTGCACTACCACGAACATAACTAGATGACATATCTTTTAAAGAGTGATTACTCTCGTATATGGGGTCATTTGTAGTTTTATAGTGAACGAGGACAGAACATTCAAAGTTCTTATAACGATGTAGTAAAGTTCAAGGTAATGAAAAGGAAAACTTATTATGCAGATGGAACGTACCGTATTTATATTAGTGTGGACAGCGCTTACCGTACATAGTGGAAATTATAACGTAGTTCTTTAGTAATTCTGAGGTGGATGTATTATTTTATATGTAGGTATAATAGTATGGTGAAACCATCCATCGATTAATAAAGAAAAGCCCTGCTATAATGACTCGTTTGAACAATAAATAGAAATAGTTATTGCATTACAGATATATTGCTGCAATAGTAAAAGAAAATTTTAATAAAAAGCTTTTGTTATACTCATAATTAATGATGACAGTTCATGCTAAATCTTTAATAGTTTGCGCTCTGCGAACCGCTTTCGTGACGACCTCTATCAAGGCCATGAACGACGCTTTATGCTAGCATTTTTTACACAAAATAACCAAAAAACGCCGAATAAAAAAGTGTTAATATTCGTCACCGTAGATAATGCGATCTCGTGCCGTGAATTATCATGGCGTGCAGTCTCCATTCGGCAACGTCTGAAACGAACGAATGTCCGGTGGAATTGATTTAACGCCTCCACTAGCGCCGATATCGATCGTCGTTCGATTTCGCATTCGACGTTAAAATATCGCAGTTTAACCGCGTCGAAAAAGATTTTCGCTTTTATGCGACGTTGTATCATTTCGTATATGAATGACAAGGATCTTTGATAAAAGACTATATTCGAGGAATTATGTTAAAAATTAAATTTGCCTGGTAAGGTAATTAGGCTAGTGTTTCGTCTTTCCTATCACACTTACTGATGCAATGCACACAAGTTATTGTTACGCACCGCTGACGTCAATTTGCCGGGCGATAAAAAAGTCAATCCTCGCCGTACACAAATTAGTTTCTGAGGCAACGACCATGCGAAAAAATGGGCTATTAATCACCGTGAAGTCTGCTTTATCTGATACTAGCTGTTACAAGTAATAAAGCTATACAGGGGTTGCTTAGAAGTTAGCATGTGAATTACGAAAATTGAATTATCTTTGACCTTGAGATTGTGAAAATCTTTTGGTTATTTCTATGAAAGTGGTGAAGGAAGATAATGAATCCAACGGGTAGTTTATAGAATTATTTCTCATACTATTAATATTCCATCATCATTTTCCATATCATTACATATAATCCAAACTAAATGACATAACTATTATAAACCAGTTCACAATTACTGACAAAATACAGGTGAACAGACACACGTAATCAGCTCACGATTGTTGTTAAATAGTGTACAAAGCAACCAGTTTGAACTCATGTCGAATATGCTCTCTCATTGTTCTAGACGGCGCTCTAATTAGTTCATGAAGCCCATCGAGTTATGGCCCATTCGTGTCTCGTACGCTGGAACACCTGTATGTCAATGCTCTGGTATAATTAGGGTTGTCAGATATAATCCTATCGTTTTATGGTTAATTCTGATGTTATTTATGAGCGCAGTTGAGATTAGGGACTTCTCATAGTGTAAATTCTTGGCTGGATGGTAGAAAAATATATCATTCACCATGCATTTTAGCATTTTTTTTGAGCGATATCACAAAAAAAAAAAACGAAAACCTTAAGGTAATATTACCTAACATACATTATTATATTATACTATACGATATTAATAAAATAATACGAAGCAAAATCATGTTCCCTTCAGGCATGTAAAGCCACCGTGACTTTATCGAAATATCGCGCAAAACCTAATATTTATTTATCAAAAACTTCGTGACAGTGAAGTATTACTAGACACATACACAAAGCCAGGTGCAATATTCCGAGATATTCCCAGACTTCCCGGCCACCTGGCACCCTCAATTATAAGCCATTGTCGATCACATGACTTAACAGCAGAATTTGCATAAGAGATAATCTTTGCATGAATGGAAGTTGCCGGCTCTCGACTCTTGTATTAACGATGAGATTGCGGTGATATCATTTCCACGGAGAAATTCTAATATGTATAGTTTATGTGGCTGTATTACGATTGGTCTTTGCATTTAATGGATGCGCTTAGCGGTGTTACGTTAACATTGCTTCGAGTAAGCTGTAAGATAGTATCTTATGTTGTAAAATACGATTATGGACTTTAACGTAATATAGGACCTTATTTAAAACGTTTTGTTAGTAATCCTCGCGTAATTCCCTCAGCAGTATTTGGGGTGGTAGAGGATACAAGGATCCTGTTGCTCGACGATCGAGTTTAATAAAAATTATGTAATCTGAAATGCCAAACTGATAAAAATTTTCGCCAATATTGAAGATAAAAAATATTAATTATTAGGGGTATTGATATAATAATGGATCTACATCGGATGAAATCTAACATAACGACGTATCTATAAGACTTCATCATGACGTATGATAAACAAAATTGCCTGTCATGTAACTAACCACAAGTGGCACATCATGCTTGTAGAAAATAATGATTTTATAAAACACATCTCACGCTACGCAATAGTTACAAAACGTGTATTGGATAAAAATGGAGTGCAATTTTTTATTCGCAATATTGATGATAAATCGAATGTCACTGCCAATTTTGATGTTATTGTCAAAGCTGTGCATTGTAATTGATATATTCGCGTTGTTTCAACGGACGGAAATGTGAGCAGTGTACACTTGCTCACAAACTGACCGACGTGATGTTTGATGCAATTTTTTATTGTCATCAGAATTTTGTATTGTTAACTCTATTGTGTTATACATAGTCTGTGTCTTCGAAGAGTAGACAGAAACTCATTACATTCATAAATTTGCAGAGTTTAATCCTATTTAAAGTTATTGAACCAGTCTGGCATAAATTCCAATAAATTCACCTGTGTTTTTACAGATCCACATCTTACCATTTTAAATTACCTGAACTGAATTGAATTTAGAACCTCACGATCCAAAGCAAATATGCCGCCGAGGACAAGGGTGCAGACGAGCCTTTATCAAATCGCAAACGTCAGAAACTTTATCTCGCTCGAATTTCTTTCCGACCGGCCATATAGCATCATTTATCTAAATTGCCCGAAGGCGGTGTGAGCTGTAGTTCAATACGCGATCAGATCAGGCCTCTCCGCGTGCAATATATCGTTTCATGTATAGATTATGCACATAATGGATAGATAAGAGACGAATAGGAGTTCCGATTGAATCCCGCACCATGGGTGATCATAATTCTCCATAATGTCTATCTACCCTTTCCGGATCGTACGGTTATGCGTTTAATGTCCCTTAATAATATGGACTGTGTTTTGTAAACCATTTGTTGTTGTTGGTTATTCTGTCTAAAACTGCTTCAAATTTGAAGCTCGAGGAAGAGCATGTCAGGGTACTAACGGATGCATTTCATCTTCCAAGATTGTTTTGGAATTATGGATGTTTTAGGCAGTGGAGATGATTAAACATCAGGTGACCTAAAAGCTCATTTACCGCTACGCTATAAAAAGATCTAACGACGGCAAGATTTTGTTCATATTGTAAACAAATCTCTTTGTACTATGATTATACCGTTTTCGAATTATTAAATTATAATAAAGCGGCACACTAACACAGTGATACTGGTTTTTGATCGTCACTCTTGTTGATGAGTTGCATACCAGCGCTGTTACTCGGCGTCCTTGTGCCATTACACGCTCCACTTGTACCGGCGATTAGATAGCTCGACACACGCGTCGGTATTACTTAGGCTTCTAAGCGCATTATGTAATCCACACGCGATGTACGCGCCAGATTACTTACATGTTAGTTTTCACAGCTAAATAGTTTAAGCCCTCGTAACACTACGAGGCCTTAATGTGCAAACTGTTAAGTGTCTTCTCAAATTACTGTATAAAACGAACCCTCAAAGAACGAATGGAATTACACGAAATCTTCACAAACGTAATTCGCACTCGAAATAGTTTCGCGAATGTCTAACCGTAACGTTTTGAGTACGGCGTTAAAATTTGAAAATTACGAAATTTCAATGCTCTTTCTTGGCATATCATTTAAGGAATGCCGTTTGAAAGTGAAAGGATGCTACGTCCCAAAACATTGATTTCCATTTGTAACCGACCTGACGGAACTTGAGCGAATCGCCTCCGATCTGCCGGATTTGTCCGAGCGGCGAACAAAAAGTTGCCGTGATCGGTTTTTAAATAACAAAGCAATTATTTTGCTGTTCGAGCTCTTTTATTTTCATCGGGGAATTTCGTCACTCGCTTTTTACGCTCTATTTTTGTATGCGCACACCATATAAGTATATTTGATATGCATTGATTCGGTTGTATATTTAAAATTCAATCATACATAAAATGTTCTGTACGTTTCGTTTTATTTGGAATGTTTTAATATTTAATCTGTCTATTTTTCTATCGATTACGTTGTATAGAATGAGAATTCTCCGTACAAATGCAGACTTGAATAAAATGTTGAAATCCCTCTTTTCGGCGATTTCCATTTCTCGCCATGAGTATATTAGGCAGCTCTATTCTGAATATAATTTGGATATGAGCCGCCCTACATACCGTCCATATTTCACGACAATGCCTCGCTGAGTAGCGTTGAGCGTCCACGTCTATTCAAGGGTATCCGACTGAGAGGAGGAACGGTTTGCAGAATAGGTCCGCGAGAGTGTAGTAATATACTCTTAAGTGCCATATACATTATACACAACTGACAGCTCCGTTATATTAGCATCAATTGGATTTTATGAGTATGTTTTACATTTCAGGATCTATCAGCTATGATATTATAAAGTTACTTTATCTAAGTAAACGGCGAGATTGGTCAGCCATTTGTCTGCTAGCATCGAGGAAACCGTTTGTGCCCTCGTCACTCATTTTGAATTGGTACTGCGTTGGTTCGGAGACATTAGGTGCTAAATTCATAATTTGCGGTATTTCTATTGGCTGGCAGGTTACTCAAACCAGCCATATTAACGCTTTAAGATAGCTTTATGAGCAAAAATAAATCAAGTAGCAATTTGTACCTCTGAATGTCATATACGAGATGCCTACCAAACTAGTACTACAAATTGTATAATGTCCAATAATCTAGATAAAAAAAATCAATTGTCAAAAAAAATCATATAAGAGCATCACTTGAGAACAGTTCGACCAGCTTGACTGATTACTTTTTTATGTGTCTAATTATCAGGACAATGTTTCCATCATTATTATTTTTTTAAATTAACGGGAAATTTTGCAATTTGGGTATATCTATACTATTATATAAAGCTGAAGAGTTTGTTTGTTTGTTTGTTTGTTTGTTTGTTTGTTTGTTTGAACGCGCTAATCTCAGGAACTACCGGTCCA
The DNA here is from genome assembly GCF_014839805.1 of Manduca sexta. NCBI lineage: Eukaryota > Metazoa > Arthropoda > Insecta > Lepidoptera > Sphingidae > Manduca > Manduca sexta. The sequence continues at coordinate 4,362,017 of NC_051122.1, read as the reverse complement.
ATCCGAAAAATTCTTTTTGCATTGGATAGCCCTTTGTTCGTGGAGTGCTATAGGCTATATATCATCACGCTATACCCAATAGGAGCGGAGCAGTAATGGCTAATCTCAGGAACTACCGGTCCAAACTGAAAAATTCTTTTTGCGTTGGATAGCCCTTTGTTCGTGGAGTGCTATAGGCTATATATCATCACGCTATACCCAATAGGAGCGGAGCAGTAATGGCTAATCTCAGGAACTACCGGTCCAAACTGAAAAATTCTTTTTGCGTTGGATAGCCCTTTGTTCGTGGAGTGCTATAGGCTATATATCATCACGCTATACCCAATAGGAGCGGAGCAGTAATGGCTAATCTCAGGAACTACCGGTCCAAACTGAAAAAATCTTTTTGCGTTGGATAGTACTTGGTTCGTGAAGTGCTATTAGCTATATATCATCACGCTATACCCAATAGGAGCGGAGCAGTAATGGCTAATCTCAGGAACTACCGGTCCAAACTGAAAAATTCTTTTTGCGTTGGATAACCCTTTGTTCGTGGAGTGCTATAGACTATATATCATTACGCTATACCCAATAGGAGCGGAGCAGTAATGGCTAATCTCAGGAACTACCGGTCCAAACTGAAAAATTCTTTTTGCTTTGGATAACCCTTTGTTCGTGGAGTGCTATAGGCTATATATCATCACGCTATACCCAATAGGAGTGGAGCAGTAATGGCTAATCTTAGGAACTACCGATTCGTACTGAAAAAATATTTTTGTGTTGAATAGTCCTTTATTTGTGGAGTGCTCAAAGTTATATACCATCACGCTATGACCAATAGGAGCGGAGCAGTAATGGCTAATCTCAGGAACTAACAGTTTCAACTGAAAAATTCGTTTTGTGTTGGATAGCCCTTTATTTGTGGTACCGCTATAGGCTATATATCATCACGCTATGACCAATAGGAGCGGAGCAGTAATGGCTAATCTCAGGAACTACCGGTTTGAACTGAAAAATCTTTTTGTGTTGGATAGCCCTTTGTTTCTGGAGTGCTATAGGCTATATATCATCACGCTATGACCAATAGGAGCGGAGCAGTAATGAAACATGTTGCAAAAACGGGGAAAATTATTAGTTTTGAGAGCTTCCGTTGCCTTCGCTGCGTAAACGGTTAAAGTTATGCAACAATGATGTATGACGGGATTGTTCCACTTAAAATGTTCTAAAAAACATATTATAAAACAAAGTCCCTCGCTGCACCTGTCTGCCTGAACGTATTAAACTCAAAAACTACCCAACGTATTAAGATGAAATTTGGTATGGAGACAGTCTGAGACCCTGGGAAGAACATAGGCTCCCGGGAAACTACTACTTTTATAACGGAAAACTTTATAACGCGGGCGGAGCCGCGGGCAAAAGCTAGTACTATTATATAAAGCTGAAGAGTTTGTTTGTTTGTTTGAACGCGCTAATCTCAGGAACTACCGGTCCAAACTGAAAAATTCTTTTTGCGTTGGATAGCCCTATGTTCGTGGAGTGCTATAGGCTATATATCATCACGCTATACCCAATAGGAGCGGAGCAGTAATGCCTAATCTCAGGAACTACCGGTCCAAACTGAAAAATTCTTTTTGCGTTGGATAGCCCTATGTTCGTGGAGTGCTATAGGCTATATATCATCACGCTATACCCAATAAGAGCGGAGCAGTAATGCCTAATCTCAGGAACTACCGGTCCAAACTGAAAAATTCTTTTTGCGTTGGATAGCCCTATGTTCGTGGAGTGCTATAGGCTATATATCATCACGCTATACCCAATAGGAGCGGAGCAGTAATGCCTAATCTCAGGAACTACCGGTCCGAACTGAAAAATCTTTTTGCGTTGGATAGCCCTTTGTTCGTGGAGTGCTATAGGCTATATATCATCACGCTATACCCAATAGGAGCAGAGCAGTAATGGCTAATCTCAGGAACTACCGGTTCGAACTGAAAAATTCATTTTGTATTGGATAGCCCTTTGTTCGTGAAGTGCTATAGGCTATATATCATCACGCTATGACCAATAGGAGCAGAGCAGTAATGGCTAATCTCAGAAACTAGGAGTTAGAACTGAATAATTCTTTTTGTGTTGGATAGCCCTTTGTTCCTGGAATGCTATAGGCTATATATATCATCACGCTATGCCCAATAGGATCGGAGCAGTAATCGCTAATCTCAGGAACTACCGGTTCGAATTGAAAAAAATATTTTTGTGTTGGATAGCCCTTTGTTCCTGGAGTGCTATAGGTTATATATCGTCACGCTATGACCAATAGGAGCGGAGCAGTAATGAAACATGATGCAAAAACGGGGACAATTTATTAGTTTTGAGAGCTTCTGTTGCGTGCGCTGCGTAAACGGTTAAAGTTATGCAACAATAATGTATGACGGGATTGTTCCTCTTAAAAGTTCTACAAAATTATATCATAAAACAAAGTCCCCGCTGCATCGGTCTGCCCGAACGTGTTAAACTCAAAAACTACCCAACGTATTAGGATAAAATTTGGTATAGACACAGTTTGAGACCCTGGGAAGAACATAGGCTCCCGGGAAAATATATAGCGTGACTTTTATAACGGAAAACTTTAGCCCGAAAAACTTTATAACGCGGGCGGAGCCGCGGGCAAAAGCTAGTACAAGCTAATCTCCGAAATCAACTAACAGATTTTAATGATTTTTATGTAAGAGCGTAGTTAGTTCTAGTTTGAACCATAGAATAATTAACGACATGATACTAGGCGCAGTTAACGAGGCCTAAAAGAGGAAAGGTAGTTTATATAAAATGCGGTCTGGGGCAGGACATCACCTGCGCCTACTAGTGTCCAATAATTCGACTACCTACACCACCGTGATCATGCCGTTTGAAATAAAACATCCCGTCTGGATCGCGCGTTATTCCGCACCAGTGTGAACGGGTCTTTACTCCGCGCCGCCTCGCCCGTGAATCACCTTTACTTTACCCATTTACCCGTTCCACCTGATCTGGCTAAAGCAATTTTATCCGTAGATTCAGCGGACTACATTTTTCAACCGCAGCATTGATTCACTTTTATTATATTGATCTCGTTCACATGGTGATATTGTGTGTGTGTGTGTGTGTGTGTATGTCTTTTTTTTGCGAGCAAAAATTGGATAGTTCCGAATCTGTACACATTGTCGTTTTTAAAAGAAATATCGCAGCGGTGATTTTGCTTGCATTGTGCACTTTTGTTTGGTATAAATGAAAGTTACTTGAAAATTCTTATAAAGACAACGTATGAATAGTAATTTAAAAATTATAATTCTTGCATAAGAAGTAAGAGCCTCATTTATAGTCTGTAGAATGTAATATTATTGTATTTAAAATATTTGAAACAAATTTAAATTGAATCTATTTAATTTACGGCTGTTATTTGAGAGATCGCCTAAAGCGATGACCCAAATCGCCTGTCCGTTATTCATCGTTTCTACGTTAATTTTGTTACTTTATATTTTGTATGCAACAAAGATTTTTGCACAGCATTATAAAATTATTTTTAGGTCCTTGATTAAAAACGCATGCCTAAATATTACTCATTAAATTTAAACACAGAATTGTCATTATTGTTTCTTTGTTTCTAACAGTCAAAACAATTACTATCTAAACGCAAAAGCACAATAAAGTTTCATTCATCGAATTATCTAGTTAAAAGAATTTATTCCGTATTTTTGTAGAGTCGAGTGGTAGTCATAATGCAATAGAGAGCCAGGTGGCGGAGTAAAACTGCTGTCAGATAATGATGTTAACCCGTCCCGAATAAGGTTTATTTATTTTGGTACAAACGTGAGCGTTAAGCGTTTTGCAGCTAATTTAATTTTGGTATATAATTTTCATGTGATTAAAAGGAAAGTGTTCTGTCAGGAATAAAATGGTCGGAAATTTATTTTCTAGGAAATGCTTTGGGAAATTACGTCGTACATTAAAATAAAACAGGCTAATTACTGTTTTATTTTCACAGTGAATACGATAATATAGTGTTGTGGGTATTGAAAGCTTCAAGGCTACATGAGAGGCGTCCGCCCTTACATAATTTTGATTATTTATTAGAACGCTTCTGTGACGAGTTATTATTAACACAAAGAAATCTTACTTAGATGGCTGTATAAACCTTGATGTCTAAATTCTTCAAATCTCGTGCTGAGTGAACTCTGCACTGAAACCAATATAATGTGATATTGGAGGTGTCTTGAAACTTGCGTGACAAAAATTACAAAAATTAAACACACTTACTGACGTGACAATTTTTTTACCTTTAATATAAAACCAGGTCAATTATGCATGATTATTATTTACAATCGATTAAAGCCTTCACAAGGTGTGTAAAGAATAAAATTGTAGTGTACTGGCTGGTACGTTTTTCTTAATATAATGTTTTGTTTTAAAGAAATGTCAGTTTGTAAATAAATGGATTCCGAAGAACAAACTCAGAATATTATTTCCATTTTTCTTGGAATTCTACAAAAATGAACAATGAACTCGCTTCAGCTTGCGGTTCGGACCGTTCGCTAATCCAGATCCAAGCGCAAGCCATTAGTCGAGTCTACTTGTGGATGGTTTATAAATTGACCACTATTAGGTTACTGCAGGACTTGACGTTTTTCGATTACTTCCTCCTTTTGCCATTTATCTGCGCCTTAATTTACGTTCGGTTTTATAAACTGAACACGTCAATTGAGCTGTAAATTAATTGGGAATATAAAAAGCTAACCCCCGTATTCATAGACGTTAATTATCTAAGGACGGAGCATTGCTGTGATAACAAGTCTGTTTCTCAGTGCTGACGGCATGGCAGCCTTCGCAGTGCGTAGATATAGGGCCGTTGTGATTGGTTAATATTGAGATACAACTTGAATCTAGTTGGCTGTCAGATAAACAAAGCTTAGAAACAGACTTTTAATCACAGCAATGCTCCGTCCTCAGATAAATAACGTTTATGAATACGGGCGTTAATCTTTACATTTTTATACGTTCTCTATACTTTAATTCAATGCAATGTGTTGCTATGCGTACTGTTTGCTCCTAAGTCCTATATGTTGTATAATGGTAAAGCGAGTAGCCAGTTGTCTCTACAATCAATCTGCTGTTTCCAAGGCGGTTAGGGTAGTAACTACCGACTGATATAAACTGATGTTCAATAATAACTATTAAATATTGCATGGTCACGAGAACGGAAATAAATCCGTCTCCAATCGTGGTTCTTTTACTTAAGGTAATAACAATTTGTCTAGCATTCTAGGTGTGGTTAACTCGTGGTTTTTACTTAAGGTTTATTGCAACCATTTCTAGTATTGTAGGAGTGTGATAGTTAACACTAAGCATGAGGTGATGTTTCATACGTTTGTTTGGTTATATAAATAAGTATTAAATTCAATAGCGACTAAAGCAGTCCCTACCTTTTTCCAAACCAATATATCTCCATTACGTTCCCAAGTGCGTCATCGACATAGCTTACGCACTTCTAATTCTTAATTAGTAACAACTGTTAAGTTTCAGTTTCGACCTATTCTCGTCTAGTTTACGACTTTTTAAGTAGTAAGGGATGAAGGTTTTTCTAATATACATTAAGTAGCAAAGAGATTGTTTTGTTTACTTGTCGATAAGGTTATGTGGCCTTGTTTTTTTGTTATGTAATTGTAGATTTGTTTAAATTGATTCGTGAGAAAGAATGGCATGATAATCGATGTGTGTTTTAAAGTTTTAATTTTTGACTTATCATTTTGAATTACTTAGGGTTGATTTTTTTTACTGTCAGATGAAGTAAAATTAGGTTGAACATCGAAGTCTAACAATGAACCTCTTTTATTGAAATGAAATGGAATGAAATAATTTTATTTGAACCTGTGAAATGTTATACGTTATTTAGATTCAGTTAATATTAACTCTACGTCCAGTACGGAAAGCAGTTCTTACCAGAGAAGAACGGGCACGAATCTCTGGTGTTGAATATAACTGAACTCTTCAATTTGTTTGCACCGGATTTTATCCTCTATAACTTATCTGACGATGGAAATATTAGCCTAAACGAATATCATCATCTTCAGCCCGTTGCAGTCCATTGCTGGACATAGGCCTTTTCCAAGGTAGGTCACTGCCCGGTCTGCTGCTTAATGCATCCAGTCGCTGCCGGCCCTCTTGTGTAGGTCTTCCCGCCATCTGGCCGGAGGGCGTCCCACATATTTTAATGTCCTAAAGCGGCTCTCAAACTTAATCTTTGAACCAAATTCATAAATGTTTCGATGTCTTTGAAGCTTAAAATAAATACAACAAAAATACTAGCAATATTACAATAGTAGTTATTCTGTAATGGATGGAGATTCAATCCCTTCTCTCAGTCAAAAATATTATTTGGTAAATATTTCACAAAGTTGTACAGCTAACGAAATTAGTAAAGAGAAGATTGGTTTTTTGTCCGCGTGGAAGTCCCGAACCCGACGGAATGAAGTCTATAAAAAGTAGAGTAAACTTAATTGAACTGGTGAAAAAATAATTGAATTTAGTTTGTAGTTTCCGAGATGGCCTTCGCATAACAAAATTACCAAGTTTTTAATAATATTTTATAGCGTAATATCGCTAGTTGAGAACTAATCAACTTTTTGCAATTTTAATATTTAATCTAATATAAAGTTGACGGTGTTATTACATACATTATAATTGGTTATAAATAACAATATCCTTGGCGGGCTTGCAGTCACCAGTGACTAATATCAAAAATAAATTGTTGCGACTTTAATATTACATAACAAAACCGCGTTCATACAACTTGTTGTGTAATTCCGACAGACCAAAGAAACATACCGAAATAAACGGCCCACCAAGTATATCCCGGGGGGAAAACAAAAAGGACGACTGATTCCGTGGAAGCATTGCGAACGTGCGACGTTTTTATGGATCGCCTGTCAAACACAGTGTCACCGTGACTGATAGCAGGAAAACGACTGGGTGAAGCTAACCACCACCCCCTGCCCTCCCCTGGCCACCCCTGCTCTCCCCCTGCCCCGACCCTGCACCCCACGCGTTACAGTAATGTGAGACTAAACCTGATGGATACATTCGTACCACTTTAAAGCGACGCTCACTTTTATCTTAACTAAAACGTTCAGGACACTGCCGAGCTTGTTCGCAGCGATAAACGAGTGATTCAGATTAACAGTAAGCCGGCGAACGAAATATTTTAACATTCAAAAAGTATTACGAATGTGAATTGTGAGGATGAGGTCTACCGCGGGTAAAGTCTACTTAGTCTACGTAAAATATTCACACAAATATATTTTGATGTATTATTTCTATGAAATGTTTCAAAAGGATTTTAATATACGCACGAAGGGTCTCCACGGTGTATGGACATACATATTTTAAAAGAAAGGACTGACACGACCGCCCAGACTTCTTTTAGTCAAATGAGGCATAATAAAATAATGGCTGGTGAAAAAGGCTCCTCGAAAAAGTTGTGAGAGGCAGATCTAAAAGTTTTCCAGCGCGCGCCCTTTTACGTTTCGCACAGTTCCATCTGGGTTCGCGTTATTATTTATGTTACATTTTCGCTTGACCGCAGCCTCGGCGGTACCTACTGTTTTTAATTAATGCCGCCCATTCGCGCTACCGTTCTAGTGTTACAGCAATTATTTTGCCAACCTCATTAAGGAGTTTAATTCTGACAAGAAAAATACACACCGCCAAGTTTCCGGCGCGTGTCCGCTGTTTGTTTTGTTGTACGTTTGTCGGCGCGGTATTTTGCGATTGTGTTTCGGTGTCTACAACTTCCACACCTCCGGTTGTTTACGCGCGCCGATACAAACGCTTGTTTTATTCGATTGATGCTTTTACTTAAAGTGATTGATAGGATGGAAGGAAACCTCCTTTGAGGAGTTTTGGCGAGGCGATAATCGCACCACTTCCTCCGATGATAGTACTCGTGAGCCTTTCTATTTGCTCGTTGTGTAATGGCGTAGTCATATATTCACGTCCATTGTTCGCTTCAAGGATATAAAAGTATTTTATCTTGAATAAGTGGAGTTATAAGCGCTATCAACAATTTCGCTCGCCTTCTTTCCTTTTTATCTCAGCCTCAATAGGCACTAGGGCGTTTTTGTTAGTAAATTACTCACAGATGTAAAGAATCAGTGTCCATTTCTTTATTATGACAATTTATGAGATTATTAAGTCAATACGGGTGCTTTTCACTGTGAAATACACATAACAAACTAATCATTAGAATTAGATTTTCGAAATTGAATACCCACTAATCGCGTTTAATATTCGGCATGTGGCGCCGCGGATATGAATTAAATTTAGACCGAATGTACCGGCGCTAGTGTAAACGTAGAAACATAACTTTTTACACTTATCTGAATCCAATAAAGTGGCGGAATGAAACATGCGCGACGTTCGTATCGGCATCGTTAGTGGAACAGTTAGCTCGTTTCGTTATTTACCATCGGTCGTTCATCATATTTAATCGCGTCGCGTCGCGCGGTGCCGTTTTTGTTCGCGCCGCGCTGACCGGTTGCCGCCCGCCGCGCTTCGCCGGGACTCAGAGCCGCTGAATTTTTACACGCTATTGTTAACTAATGCTCATGACCTTTTTTGTTTGAGATTGTAAATTTGAGAATGGTTTTTTGATTTGTAATTATATTGGTTTAATGTCATGCGTTCCGCATTTGAATTCTTCGAAACCGTTATGTATTTTATTAATAAATTCGTGAGGTAGCACGATCAAGGGTCTCATAAACGTTTAAATCATTGCTGAGCGGTTTTTATATTTATATATATTAAATTATGTAGATTCGTAATTGAAAAAAAAAACCTCTAAACACTTATGTAGAAACTAAACGCTAGACAATAGCGTAGCATTAGCAGTACAAGCTATACTTACTGGTAACGTCAATTCTATACCAAGTCTTTTATTTCGAATTTGTCACTACATTAATATATCGCACTATCCGATAGTTTCACCCGCGGCTACCCTGGCTTCCTGAGTATTAGATCGACGCGCGCACTGCGACACATGTCGACGTTACATTTTGTTCGCGTTGACGCGCGGTTGATGGATTGCGCTCGCGGATTTCTTTCGCGTCACGTCACGTTATATTTTCTAACACCCTGTAGAAGCTTATGAGGATTGTATTTTCTAGTATGAATAATATGAAAGCAACAACTTCACTCTTGTTTTTGGAATGTTTTTTATGTCTTATAAAAGGTATCAAGGCAAAATGGTGAGTTTGAAACTATTAAACTGGTTTTGAATTTTTCGCTTATAGGAAAGTACATTACCCCTAAGTTCTATAGGCTATTTTTTATCCCGGGAAAATATTTATGTCGGCAAACCTTTTTCATGCGGTCGGAGCCGCAGGCAATGTTTGATATATGTAGGTAATTGATACGTAATATTGATCTTAAGGTCTCGAATCGTAGATATTTATAAATTGGTTAAACTCTATCAGCGTGATTAGCGCACGTATTCTTTTATCTTTAATGAAATTATCAATTTATCCTAATGTGAGCTTATTTAAATGTCGCTTTAATGACAGCTAGCTAAGATGGAAAATGCAATAACCTCAGCAACACAATCACGTTTCTTCTAGCGTTACACGTATTATGACTAGTGAGTGATTAGATTTACCATCGGGAGATCCACTCGCTCTTGAGCCGATCATGACCTAAAAGAGATCATATGGAAAATTCATTAAGTATTCATAAGATTTATATTAAATAATAATAATATCAGCCCTGTATTAGATACTTGCCCACTGCTGAGCACGGGCTTCCTCTACTGCTGAGAGGGATTAGGCCTTAGTCCACCACGCTGGCCTAGTGCGGATTGGTAGACTTCACACACCTTCGAAATTCCTATAGAGAACTTCTCAGATGTACAGGTTTCCTCACGATGTTTTCCTTCACCGTTAAAGCGAACGATAAATTCACAAAGAATACACACATGATTTTTTAGAAAAGTCAGAGGTGTGTGCCCTTGGGATTTGAACTTGAGGACATTCGTCTTGGCTGTCCGTTCCACAACCAACTAGGCTATCGCCGCTTAAGATTTATATTACCACGTAATTAAACTGCTCCCAAAGCTGTCGCTGTAAGTAAGCACCAACTATCAAAGAAATTTGTTTTTTCTCAATTAACTTTCAAAGTAATTATTCAGACGAATTAGAAACTAAAACAATTGAAAGATAATTGAAATGTTTAACAGTGTTATAATGGCGAGTTTCTTTGAATAAAGTTTTCGTTTCAACTAATAACTAGCTTTTGCTCGCGGCTTCGCTCGTGTCAAGGAGTTTTTCGGCATAAAAGTCCCGGAATAAAAAGTAGTCTATAACCTTCCCAGGGTTTTAAACTATCTCCATACCAAATTTCATAAAAATCCACTCAGTAGATTTTGAGAAAATCGATAATATAGAGACAGACAGAAAAGGGGACATTGTTTTATAATATGTATAGATTATAATGTGCTCAAGGCCAGAGGTAATGCATATGGACTGCGAAATTGATCGTAGATTTGATACCTAATTGGGTAATGTTATAAATTTATATTGGTTTGAATATGAGTTTATTTTTACTAGTTTGCACATCGCTTCGTATCTCTACATGCATGCGTTGTTATATCGTATGTTTCTAGGACTAAATGAATACGTGCAGTCACCTACATAAGTAACTAAACAAATTCAAAACTTAAAATTGCCTGTCCGCTTTTGCGTTCTTATTGACATATTATTTTTCTTCACAGAAACAAAATAGAATATATTTACTTTACTTCATATAAAGAATAAAAAAAAATCAATTGCACTTAACGTATATTATATATAGGAAGTTTTAAATCTTGCGGAAAAAGATTTATATCCTTAAAGTTAAGGATAACAAACATATTCTGAGAAATCGTAGGAATAAAAGTGAAATATTTATGTGTAATTAATGCCAAATTTAAATAAACGCAATACCGTAAAGGCAGAAGATTCGTCGAAACTGTGGGCGTTCTTTATGACATAATAATTTGTTGTGTTCAAATGGCATTAATTAATTTTGTAATTAATGAGCCGTTTTGGTATTATTACAGTCATCTGCTGTTGAATTTCATTTTCATTTCCTTTTTATTATGATATGTTGGTTTATGACGGTTTGATTTAAAAAGTTATATATTTTTTTTAAATCACACAACAAATAATACACTTTAATATTTGGGAGTCATGCTATCTTCAGCACTTTGTTGTTTGATGAACGAACTTTGTGTTTTATGGCACAAGCCTTCGTTATGTCAAGTCAGAAAACATGTTTCTCCTTAGTGTTAAAAACTCAATTTTTTTTTATGACACTTACAGTTTTCTTAAATTATCTACAATAATAAAATACTTAAGTCGTTTTTCCTCAACAAATACCCGATAGAGAATTCCACATTGCCCGCGTTATGTTATAATTTTATCTACAAGTTTCGAAGGAAGGGCCGGCCTACCCTACAGGATAACGTCGGCCTTTAAACTAATCGCCCGGCATTCGGAGACACGTCCTACTTAATTCGGAGGAGTTGTAATTTGTTCGGTAATTATGAGCTCCCATAGTTGCGACCCTGCCGTAGGTTTACAACGGTAAGGGTACTAAACGTGCGAATTATTAAGGTGGACCGATCTGCACTAATTTGAATTCAAGTGACGACTCGGACATCTTTATTGTGCAGGAAATTTTGCTGATATTTTTAAATCATCTAGTTTAAGGATTATTGAAAGTCAGTATTGCGTTTGATGTTGAAATATAAATTGTTTAGTGACTTCTATATGATTTACAAGGTGTGCAAAAATTTTAAGATTACAAAGTAATATTTTTTGTCATGCTAAAATATACAACAATACTTTAAAAGTTTGTATCATCAAACTTTGTCAGCGAATTTGAATAACATATTCATCGGTGCTCTACTTATTTTATTTGTTACGAACGCTAAATATTCACTAGATACACCATAAAAACACATCGAGTTGATTGAAAACAGTCAACATACGTAATGAAAGAGTAATTTAATATAAAAAATGGGAAAGGACATTAACGCGGTACAATTTGTTCGAACTAAACACATTTCTTATCACGTGCGTACGAAATTACATTTCCTCCGTTAATATCAAAGAGGAAGGTTCGTGGAAACGAGTAATTAATTTAAAGGAAACATTTAAAAGGCTCAATTATTCACTATAGAAAAATTGTACGAGTAAATTACATTCGTAACGATGTCAATTATGTTTGTTATCGCGCGAACACATTGCCGACCCAAATTGATCTGGACGTTAGGGTTCCATAATATGAACCTTTAATATAGATAATGTTGGGACCCATTCGTGAGTAAAGTGTAGTTCATCATATGTGTTGAAGTGAGCGTATTGGTTTGCGTGTGTTGAAGTTGTCTAGAGATAAATGATTAAAAGCAAGTAACTATAAAAGCATATGGAAATTTCTAGCAATTTATAAGCATAAATAATTATGCTTTTGTCCTTGAATCGATGCAGATATCACAAATTTTCATAATTTCCTTTTCGACGAGCTTCAAAACACCAAGTACTGAACTTTGCCACGCTATCTGAGTTTGTACTATGGACTTTTTTTTATTTTCAAGCTTGTAATTGCAATATTTAGCCGTAGTTTTTGTATTGTCAACGTTGCGAGTTAACTGCGAGCGGTCACGAAACAGGAAGCAGCTTTACTTTTATTGTAACTGAAGACGATTTGTTAAATGTTGCGAGTTATAATTTTTTGTGTTTAGTTATTTCTTATACCCCATGGGGTTGGACGGTGTTGTATCATGTTTCATAAAGTATATTGCGCCTGCGTTGGAGTGGAATTAGAGTGGATAGAAAGAGGTTTTTTATTCTAAATATTGATTATAGCATTATCATGGACCTAAGTTAGCACAGGATTTCTTTTCTTTTTTTTTTCTTTCTGAACATTATTCTTGAAATTAAAGACCACAATTTATTTTAACCTCCTAAGTAGGTTGATCAGGAGATAAAAGTGTGGGGTTTGTTCCTTTTATTTACGAGACAAATGTCATTTACAGTTCCAAATCCTGCATCTCGAAATCCTTGTTACTATTAGTTATTCAAACATAAAGTACATTTACAGCTTTCGGCCACTTCTCATGGAGTGTTAATTACGTTTGGACGTTGAACTAGCAATTAGCATTAACAGATCATTTACGTATGCACTAAACCTAAGCCGAGATCGTCTCAGTTTGTGTTAGATAAATAGCTATACTATGTATAGAGTTTGCTATATATATACCTATACTACGTGTAGAGCTCGCTATATTTATGCTAAGGGCCCATACACATGATGATAAATGAGTTGATGTGAATTTTGAGGCGCGCTCTCTCTGCGCATCTTCAGCATACATTGTTATGTAAAAGTAAACAGTTTTCCACTGCATTACGGCGTGTTTTGCTTCACGTTTCATATGCATGGACCCGATACTTAAAATGGGTTTTGATAAATATAGAAATATGTTAACAATAATAGAATAATCATACCTAATATAAAAGAAGTTTATTACCTCTTTTTTTGTAGTTTTTGTAAGGTTTCTCATTAAAATTTTATGCATGGCACAATGCATACATTTTATACGCATACATATTAAATGATGCCATATTACATGTCATAATTTAATATTTTCCCATTATTATATTTATTATTACGTAATAAGAATGATAATGCCTAAACAAACATATTAATCACTTGACCTTTGGAAATACCAAGACGATAACAAGAATTCCCAATGATTTCTGATATGTTTCAACGCGTCGGATATTATTTTTGTATATAATATGTATCCTAGATGTTGCCTACTGTCACGTTTTCAATTAGCGTGTTCAGAGCTTATGTGTATTGAAGAGTCGGCTCTCAGCGCCTGCCTATTCATTCCTCAGAGTCGATGAAATCGCGTCTGCTTACCGGCAGTCTATAAGGGATTCACTCGTTCGGAAAAATGTAATAAATATTATAGCTCTGTCCCACTGTTGAGTGTTGGGCTCATTCACTATTGAAAGGGTTAAGGTATTAATATATTCTGACGTAATGCCGGTTAGCATCCTACTAATATTATAAATGCGAAAGTTTGTGAGGATGGATGTATGTTTGTTCCTCTTTGACGAAAAACTACTGAACGGATTTGAATGAAACTTTACAGTAATATTGGTTATACATAAAAATAACACATAGGCTATAATTTATAATGATTTTGTGTAATTTGGTCATAATATAACGATACATAACAAGTAATTCGGAAAAAATGTCCCGAAAACTTCTTCACGCGGGCGAAGCCTTGAGCAAATGCTAGTGTAATATATCTTCTAAATTCTTGTAGAGATTTTTCAGATACTTACAACAGTTTTCTGTTAAAACGGGTTATAATTTACAATGAATATGTAAGTAAGCTCATGAGTCAGATATGTTTACCTGCCGCTCGGATTCGGAACCGTGACCTACGTCCTAATTCTCACTAGGCTGTTGTTAAATTGAAAAGTTATACTTTAATCGTATATTTGTTCTTCCAATTGTAAGGGTGAATAATCAGAAAGATGAGGTTTTCGAACAGCCGAGGGTTATAGCCGAGACTCAAACATGTTTGGGAATAATGCTAAATGACGTCAAAGACTCGTATGGCCTCCAGCTGTGGACCGCTGGTAGTATTAAGGACTTCGTACTGTGGACGCCCGACATAACCAAACCCAACAAAACCATCTAGTACCCCCCTCCCCCACTTTCTCCGTGAAATAAAAAATAAATGTTTGTTATTGGAAATCTATCATTAAGTTAAAGATTAATTAGTTTGAATAGACCTTTGAGCATCTGATGGCCGAACTTTGCAGGAGAATTTGGCGAGTGCACTCACGAATGTTCGGCAGCGTCTTGTTTAAGAGTGGCGTCTACATCATCCAGATTAGACCATTTCAGGCTTGAGCCATTATGCGGAATTGAAGGAGTGAAGTTACAATACTTTAGAAATTCACTTGAAGTCTTGTGACGTGAATCGCCTGCCGTTTCTAACTGATTATGATAGGTACGATATGTATGTATGTATTTTATATAATGTTGAGTAATAGTTAAAGACTGCGGATGGTATAAATAACTGCTCCTATATCAATAAATGAAGTCTTATTTGATAACAACGTGGAGGCTGAATTGTTGCGTTCCCTGTTACAAAAATATATGTTTTTATTTGTTTTATATTTTGTCGATTCCTTTATACCGCAGTTTTATTTTAAAACGGATCACGAGAAGGGAAAAGAGTATGATGCCATTGTATATAAATAACCTAAAGTGTAGAGCAAATAATAGTCTAGCAAGTATATAGTATATTATATGGTTGATTGAAGCGTCCTCCAGGTGCAATCGCCCAGCGTACACGGATGTTATTAGAGCTGTCTTGTTGCTAATTAGTCGGATATACCGTGTAGGGCATGTTGCTGAGCGTAACGTAGATAGCAGCCCGCTATCGATAGATAATGTGTTCATGTTTGTTCTAATGAAACGGATATTTATTTATAAAAATAGATTTTCATTTTATATGTATAAGTTTGATGATTGATGGTGTCTTCGTTTTGTAATGTAGCCTTTTAAGCCACGAATCATATGGAGTTCAAAGTTGTCATACGATATGTCGATGTGGCATCAAGTTATTTTAATGTGAACTCAAAATTCCATTCTGCTGAGGTCGTAGATATTAAAAAAATACTTAGTTAAGGTATGGAAAATTAAATGTCAAAACTGTTGAAAGTTGGTTGAATGTCAAAAGTTCAGTTGGATGCAGTCGCCAGTGAGCGCTCGCAAGCGTCGGTGACTGATGAAATTTTCTGATTGCACTTCTACTGGGAACTTGGCCCGTAATGTTCCACAGTGTTTATCTTTATTCCAACACGACGTTCATAGTTGCTCACTTCACGTCATAACGCCTTCCATTCCGCCGCTCGGCCCGTTTCAAAGAGTGTTTCCTGTCTTTACTGCGTCAGAAGTGCATTCCGTGTGCCATTGTCGTTGAGAATGTGCAGTTCAATTTTAAAGAGACAATATAGAAATGTATGACAGGACTATGATTGTCTCTACTCCACTTAGCATCAGATAAAGTGGAGTCATAAGAAAGTCTGCCGTGGATATAAATAAAAAAAATCGAAGTGTTTCGTCTAAGCCAACAAAACGGGGAAACAATGAGAGTAACAGATTTATTTGGCTGGCGTGCGGTGTTAACAGCTGTGTGTAAGTGGCTTCCCGACATGTGCGGTGTTGGAGGTTATTTCAGTTCAAGCTCGGATTGTTTGCGCGAGGACTAAGGAGCCACCTACGGCGGGTGTCGCGCGACGTTTCTGTGCACGGTCGGGTAACCCGCCATATTTCGTTTGTATATGGAACTTGCCATATGTCTCACGGTTTTGGGGAGAATTTTGTTACTAAAATGCCACTCATGAGGTGGTCATATGAAGAGATGTGGCACAGTTATGAAATAATATTATAGTTTGTATAACATTTATAAGACCAATAATTATGAAATGCTTATGGAAGATTAGCCATTGGGATCATTATAGTTGGTAACGCTTTGTTAAAACCAACATAATTATCATCAATTTGAAAAGATCCTTTTTGAGTATAATATTATGGGTAGAATTATTAACAGAAAAATATTAACTACATTACACTCTATATTTCTCTAAAGATCTAATAAAAGAAAATGTGCATGTAATTAGTTGTATTATAAAAATCATTAAATAAAAATGGCGGCTGTTAAATTCGATATTTGAACAGATCAACGGAACGTCCGCTGTGTATTTCCATATCGTGTGATAACAACACGGAAAACGTATTGCGTGCCAACAATAGATTTCCAATCGAGCGCATGTGCGGTTTTAACGTCGAGAACCGCCTTTAGCGGTGCATATCTTCCATTACATTAATGAATGCTATCGCATCGGATGAACTCGAGCGAAAAGAGATTATAGGTGCTTACCGGTCTGGTATTATCTTTCTCATTTCTCTCCGCCAATGTTTGTGCGGCCACCGAATATTTGCCTTTCAATCTGGTCCTTATGGCGTTCGTTTTATTCAACGTCTGATAATAGTTGCGCATTAAATTATGTTTCTTTTTGCTCTTTCATGTCTGCGATTTGTGTTTTTGTAACGTCGTTAGTCTGTGGGATTTATTTTGCGGTGTTCTAAATGTAAATGTGTACGAATTTATTTCAGACGTATGCTACAGAAACCCTTTTAGTAATAAAGGTTGTTTTTAACATACATTTTACAATATTATGCGATTTTCCTTGGCATGTATAAAATGATAAAATTCACGATTAATTAACCCCGAGCAAAAAGCGTATACAGCGATCTCAATAATTATGCCCACTTTTAATTGCACCATTCATGTTTCACATTAATAGGCTCAAAAATCAATATAATCAACATCCTAGTGTGTACCTGTTGAATTACTGTTATTAAATTAATTGAGTATTCGTATCGTATGCTCGTAGCGATGTTTCGAGATATATACCAAAATTTCCATAACCAAAACACTTGCGAAGCATTCTCCATTTGAAAGCGGCTTCGTTAAGACGCCTTATATCACTCAAGTGCCTTTTGAAGTGTGTATGTACTAATTGAGATGATATAATTACATGAAAGGGAACGTGCTCTTGGACCGGTGGGCTTAATTCAACACGTTTATTGCACCCCCTTTGGTTATTCATTATCTGGAATGTTCTACTCCTTGTACTCAAGTGCCGGTTTATAATTAAGCACGGCTTGAATGGAAATTAATGTGGAGAGTAAGTGTATTATGTTTGCGTGCGGTTTTCTTGAGTGGAGTCTGGCGGTTTATTTTTATGGTACCTTTTGTAAGACGGAATAGAGGTTATTTTATCGTTGTGTATAAAATGGTGATTCAAAAGAAAGTCAAAAGTTTATTTGATTATTAAAGAAGTCCATGAAATGTAACATTTTTTTAAAATATTAGTAGTTGACGTACTTTTAACAGTCACATGAAGAATATCATGTAAAATGTAGTAATACAAACCTTTCCGTTATACAAAATGCCTTTTTCATATATATGTATTTCCGCCTATAAAGATGAGAGCCTTACTAACCATCGAGTCGGTCCTTGCGGTCGCTTCGGTCAGGTGTCGAAAACCAACTCCACGCGAAGTGGACAGCACGTTGCCAAACGTTAACAGCTAAGCCGTGTCAAAAGTTCTGTGAGAGGCTTAAAATATCTGACGCTGGCCGACGCGACGGTGACTCGGGCGCTTTTGGGACATAATATTTGCTATAGATACGAACGTTGGGAGTTAGGTGGACAGTCGGGCAATATCTGGTGGATTAGATGAATTAGGGCAGTTTTGAAATATTCCTAAGTTACATATTGAGGTTTGGAGCGAGAATCGGTAAACCGGTGATCAAATTGGTATGTCTGAGAGACGATATTTTATGATGGCTGAGTGATTATACAATTTTTATATGTAGTGTATTGTATCTCTTTTTATAGCTGCCAAGTACGGTATATTGTAAATTTGAATATAATTTTATAAAGTTATTTTATTGTTGGTTGTAAGAAGAATACTATTTATTATTATTTGGATAGAGATGAAATCCAGATCTGTATTCTGCCACTATTCCCGACGTTCAATTGTTTTGATCAGTAGGTAAATGTAAAAAAAAGCGATATAGCTTTCCAAGACTTATATAAACCTTTTACTCTGTAATTCAACAAAAACCCGCTTTAATAATTTAAAACGCGCCAAAACATGTTTAGGTGTTTTTATTTCCCTAATTTAATACATAAATATTTACGTGAGGGTGAATAATTAATGTAAAACTAATTATAGCCGTATTAGAGGTGGCCGCGGCAGTCGGACGAGGGTTTGACGTGTGCCCATCCTAATAAGGTTATTGTCAATGCCGTGGCCCGCACAAATTGTATAGAAATCAAAGTCAGACTAATCTTCTATTATCGGAGGAGATTTACGCCATTTTTTTTATTTTAGGGTTTGCGATGTGGTGTCTATTCAAGGGATTTGTTTGTCAAATTAAGTTCGTCATCGTTATGGTGTCTCACTCTGGCTACCGTCTAGTTGCATTCTTGGATATATATCTCGAAAAATAAGTCTTGTGATAATTTTAATAATTTTCTCATATAAACTGTATATAATTTTTTACAGATGAAATAGACAAGCGTGGGCTATTTTTGATCAATCTCACTTTGCTAACTAGCACAAATCTATAAAAACATGACAGGCAAAACTCGCGCCGACTCAGCAATATTAACAATAAACTGTCATAAAAAAACTATAACACAAATAAAACGTACACTTAATGGTGTGTGTTGTGCATATCTTTTTTTATAATGTTTATTTGATGAATAAGCACAGAGGCTTTAATTTACAAGCTTATGCCAGCCTCATTGAATCCTAAAACTAATTTAACAGTAAAGGAAACATTTTATGTCCTTCTTAGCTTGCTTAAAAATTTATATATTTTAACAGCATCTTCACTGTAAGGTGTAGCCAAGATTGTTTGGACCACACCCAATTCTAAAATATTAACTTTTAAATCCTCTATTAATGTTTCCCTTTCAGTTTTGTAGCTCGGACACTTTGTGCATATCTTTGCTTCGTGTTACTTTCAGCTGATGACGCGCGCCGTCCACTTGCCACTGCATTAATTAACGCTTTGCGTGCGTTTTCGAGTGCTCGTCACTGGAACTCGAAGCCTCAAGTGATTACCGAGTTTGTTCTGATTGTAATTGCTTTAGTGATTGGTGTATCTAAGTATATTATTTGTG